>NW_022989840.1:0-120000 GCF_902827175.1 Gymnodraco acuticeps | reverse complement strand
CAATGATTCTCTCTTCTAAACCATCAACGTGTATGTTAGACCCAATTCCAACTAAGCTGTTGAAGGAAGTTTTTCCATTAATTAGCACTTATTTATTAAATATTATGAATATGTCTTTATTATCAGGCTATGTTCCACAATCATTCAAAGTAGCAGTGATAAAACCGCTTCTTAAAAAGCACAACCTCGATCCAGAGGTTTTAGCCAATTATAGACCTATTTCCAATCTTCCGTTCCTCTCAAAAATTATTGAGAAAGCGGTCGCAAAACAGTTGTGTGATTACTTAAAAAACAATGATTTATTTGAAGATTTTCAGTCTGGCTTTAGAACACATCATAGCACAGAGACAGCTCTGGTTAAAGTCACAAATGACATTCTAATAGCCTCTGACAAGGGACGTGTCTCTATTCTTGTTTTGCTCGATCTCAGTGCTGCATTTGATACTATCGACCATGATATCTTATTGCAAAGACTAGAGCACTTAGTTGGCATACAGGGAACTGCTTTAGACTGGTTTAGGTCCTATCTATCTGAACGCTCTCAGTTTGTACGTGTCAATGATGAATCTTCCACGCAAACCAAAGTTAGCCATGGAGTGCCACAGGGCTCAGTGCTCGGACCTATTTTGTTCACATTATATATGCTTCCGTTAGGCAATATTATAAGGAATCATTCTGTAAACTTTCATTGTTATGCGGATGATACTCAACTATATTTATCAATCAAGCCTGATGAAATTAATCATTTAAATAAAATTCAAGACTGCCTTAAGGACTTAAAAACGTGGATGACCTTAAACTTTTTGATGTTAAACACGACCAAAACTGAAGTTATTGTACTTGGCCCGAAGAATCTACGAAACAAATTATCTAAGGATATACTAACTATGGATGGCATTAATTTGGCCTCCAGTGAGACTGTAAGGAATCTTGGTGTTATATTTGATCAGGATTTATCCTTTAACGCCCACATAAAATCAATTTCAAGGACCGCCTACTTCCATCTACGTAACATTGCAAAAATCAGGCATATCTTGCCTCAAAACGATGCAGAGAAACTAGTCCATGCATTTGTTACTTCAAGGCTGGATTATTGTAACTCTTTATTATCAGGGTGTACCAAGAAGTCAGTCAAGTCGCTTCAGCTGATTCAAAATGCTGCAGCTCGTGTACTAACCAGAGTTAGGAAAAGGGACCACATTACTCCTGTTCTGGCTGCCTTACACTGGCTCCCTATAGAACACAGGATATAATTTAAAATTCTTCTTCTCGCCTACAAAGCCCTTAATGGGCAGGCGCCATCTTACCTCAAAGAACTCATTATACCCTACTGTCCTACTAGGGCATTGCGTTCCAAGAATGCAGGGTTGTTGGTTGTTCCTAGAGTCTCTAAAAGTACAATGGGAGCGCCTTTTCTTATCAAGCTCCACATTTGTGGAATCAGCTTCCAGTTTGTGTTCGGGCGGCAGACACCCTATCCGTTTTTAAGAGTGTGCTTAAGACCTTCCTTTTTGATAAAGCTTATAGTTAGGGCTGATTAGATTCAGCCCCTAGTTTTGCTGATATAGGCTTAGTTTGTCGGGGGACATCTTACTTCTTCCTTCTCTCTGTCTATACCTGTGTACTCTCATGTTCCGATTAACCCAGCTTCCCCAAATGTCTTTCTTTTTGGTGTCTATATACGCCGGGATCCAGAGTCATGGATGATCCTGCGCTCCTCTGTCCTGCATCGCGAGCCCTGGATCTTGAGTCGTGGCTGTGGTCCTGGATCATAGGTCCTGGATGGATATCCTCGTGGATTCATTTTCCTATTATACACACATGTATTTCCAAACATTTGGACTACCTATGTTGCAAATGTATTATCTTTTCAATTTACACACGGCATCTATTGCACGTCTGTCCGTCCTGGGAGAGGGATCCCTCCTCTGTTGCTCTCCCTGAGGTTTCTCCCATTTTCCCCTTTAAAACTGTGGGTTTTCTTTGGAAGTTTTTCCTTGTACGATGTGAGGGTCTAAGGACAGAGGGTGTCATATTGTCATACTGATATTTTGTACAAACTGTAAAGTCCACTGAGACAAATGTAACATTTGTGATATTGGGCTATATAAATAAACATTGATTGATTGATTGATTGATTGATTGATTGCTACTAGTACCCCTGGGGGTTCCCGTATCTCCGGTTGGAGATACGGGGACAACTCACTAGGACAACTCTATTTTTGGGACAGAGAGACCAAAGATATAAGAAATAGGAAATGAAAGTAGGGTAATTACCTCATGTAGCATTAAAGAGCCACGCTCAGTAACAAACTATAAAGCAACACATCTTTCTGTACTGTATGTGTGTCCTTCACATATCTCGAGAATCGTTCATCTGGTCTATTTTACCTTTGAAAGCTGTATTGCTGGGGACACAAGGGAGTGCTGTTTCAAATGTGATGCAACAGTCTTAGCAAATCCCTTTTTTACTGAATTCTCTTGGTCCAGACCAATGTGAGTCCAAATTTATTTTTCAGCAACTCTTTCTACACATTAAAAGGAATCATTGCCAAACCTGCAGAGCATCTGTGCAGTGTGCACAAAACAAACCTTTGGGATTTTTGATTTCCCATACAGTTTTCCTATGGTCCTCAAATGGAGCTGAATTGCTGTAGGCAGGGCTTATATTACAAAACTATCATAACTATTGAACGTTTTTCTTTAATTGCGACCACATTTGCTGGACGTGTAGAATAGATAACATACAAATACCAATATATGCGCTGTAAAAGTATTATCTAACTAAAGGAAGGAATTCCTGTTTGTTATCGATTTATGTATGACCAATCAATTTCACACGCAAGTGTTTTTCTGAAGACTGGTGGAGAGGACTGTGATATGTGTGATTTTAATCAGAGGGGCAGTTCTCGACAACTAAAACATGCACACAAGTTGGATGAAAATGTAAATTAATTATCAAATGTCATACAATCAATCACAACAGATGTTTGTACACAATTTGTAGGTAAATAAAGTTGCTGTGTTAATTCATATACAGGAAATGGTCTGAGAATGAGTGAAGCCATGTGTGTTCTCTGTTTGGTTTTGTAATTGAGCTCCTCCCTGACAAGCCACCCTCATCCATCATGAAGCTGACACTCGTCTGCTTCTCATTTTGTCTCCCCTTACCACTAATCTCTTTCTGTCTCTTTTGGCCTTTTTTAGGTTTTGTTTGCCGTTTATATTTTTGTGTGTTATTTTGTGCGCTGATATGCATATGTCAGGTTTAGCAATCAGTCTGGCGCCATCATCTCATCAGCATACAGGGGTATTGCACAGAGCTCGCACACAGAATCAACCTTGAACAATGAAACTTACAGAGTAATTCCTGTGGTTTCAACCTCACGTCCTCAGATATGACTTTTCCACCATGCCTATGGTTTCTCCTGGAGTTGAATTTTTTGTTTTTTAACCGAACCCTAAAGTATCCATGACTGAAAAATAGTTTGAGGCCAGAAAAACTGCTTTATTGAGACCTCTTAGCTCTGATACCTTGGGAGCAATGAAAAGGAGCATGTTTCACCAACAGCACTCAATCCTCTAACCTTATTTCTCTTTTTGTTCCGAGTGTGACACATTCAGTACAGGGACCACATGTTACATTTGTACACACAGGGGAGGTGGTTAGGCAAGCTGGATAGATTAAGTGTGGGACAGGGAGGAAGGACCCGTTTTTTGTTTAACCTAAAGGGCACAGGAAGCATGGCAGTTTCTCCACACAAAGGAAACCACTAACATAACGCTTTGGGTGACAATAAATTCCATGATAAAGGAGTTCATTCAAAAGATAAAGCAAAAACAAAACTTTTGATTAACATTTATGTTAAGAACCAAGAGAGATAAGCTTAAGTCCCATTGTATAAGAACATATAGTGGTCTCAGTTATGATAAGGAACCTATTACATTTCTAATAGATCAATACTCAAATAACTTAGAAAAATGTGAATCTTCAATTTTTGTAATGACTATAATTCATATATCTGTAGGTTTGAAGTTATATACTGTATTTAAACTCTAACACGGAAGCAGACTGCATTTCATATTGGCTGCTGATGCTACAATTCATTTTCTGGATTGGGTTAGTGTTTGCTTGCAAGTTAGCAGCTAACGCTAAAATTAACCTCGTCCACAGCTGGCTCCCATTAGCCTGCAACGACACTGAGAGCCTGTACTTCAACTCGTTCTCTCTGTAACACACACACACACACACACACGCACCGCACGCACACACACACACCACACACACACACACACACACACACACACACACACACACACACACACACACACACACACACCACACACACACACACACACACACCACACACACACACACACACACACACACACACACACACACACACACACACACACACACACACACATCCAGTTGCAAAGATTAACCTGGCTGCACTATCCTTATGGTTTGGCACTGTCTGTGTTTGAAAATGAAGGCGGGAAAGAGGGAGGAACGGAGGGGGAGAACGAAACGAGGGAGGGTAGAGGTGAGCGAAGGAGGGGAAAATGACGCGAGGGAGTGAGGGATACACCATGGTAACGAGAATGTAAGATAAAAAATAAAATTTAAAGAGGGAAGCCTGGATGAATGGAGGAGACAATAGTGTGGATGTCTGTACAAAATACCACGAGAATAAAGATACACAAGCAAAAGAAGGGAAGCTGAACGAAATGTGTGTGGTTTAGCTGTGACAGTAATTAAGAGAAGAAGTTGCAACGTACACAGATCTCTGCCACGGCCTGACAGTTGTTGTCTACAGGGAGGTCCAGTGGGATGTGTGTGTATATGTATGTATGTGTGTGTGTGTGTGTGTGTGTGTGTGTGTGTGTGTGTGTGTGTGTGTGTGTGTGTGTGTGTGTGTGTGTGTGTGTGTGTGTGTGAAATTGAAGCTGGAATCCTTTTTGCAGGATCCTTTTTACACCTATGCACTATTACACGGCTCTAGGCTCTGTACTGGAGCGACTTAATGAAGTTGTACACTTTCTACTAAACAGTATTTCTTGCCTGTCCTTCTATCCTTTATCCATGTAAAGCAAACAAAAAAGCACATAAGAAAAGCCTGAAACTGTGTACTTTTAGTGTCTTTTAGCCTAGCTTCATGAAAAAGAGCGTTTAATATCTGGCGAAACGTGTTGAGAATCGCTGCTGCCCTAACAGAACCACTTTGAAACTGCTTTACATTGACGACTCCTAAACTCATTAAAACTTCATAGTTCTGTGAGCACCATTGAGGTGACAAAGAAGAAAGTATCATGTTACACACAAACACACATACATGCATACTTCTCACTGGCTGCCACTGCACCATAAAAATATTGTGCTACCAAAAAAGCCCATACACACAAACACACATACTTTTCCCAACCATCGTGGCACTTGTGTTAAATAATTAACGGTGTGAGATTAGTCCGTCAGCCTTGGGGCATGGAGGTCCATCGATTCCCCAGAATGCATTTTTAATGAGCCGCCAGCCGGCATTCATTTCAGCTGGCCAGTGACACCACAACACACACACACACACACACACACACACACACACACACACACACACACACACACACACACACACACACACACACACACACACACACACACACACACACACACACACACAAGTCCAGGCTTAGCGCCAGGGGAGACAATTAACATACACATAAACACAACAGCAGCAGCACCACCACCACCACCACTGTTCAGTGGATATCACCTTGACAACAACTTCAGACCCATCTTCTGAGCTCTTTAAGTTGTTTAACTTTGATCTTGATTAAGAACAAGCAACTTACCAAGAAGCTCAGCAGGGATTTCACCGGTGTGATTGGGATCACCATATTTCAGAGTATGTTTGATGGATAATAGGAGACAACGAAGAGACCAGAAATTACCCAGCATGTGTACTGGGACCAATCTCTGGGGCTGAAAAAAGTAGCTTTTGTGGAAGTGCCAAAAAACAAAGTTTCTTCAATTGCCATTTAAGAGCTGGCTCCAAAAAGGATCAATCTACGACTATTATGTCAAAATATCCCATTTAACAACAATAAACTTGCACTAACAAACATCTATTTAACACCAGTGAGATGGATCCCTCGTCTGTCGCTATCCACATGGTCTCTTTTCTTTTTCCTTGTTTATTGTTAAGTTTCTCTAAACTCTAAATGTGATTGATTTGTCTACAACGTGGAACAAAAATATAGATAATTCCTCAGTTCTTGACAACTGTAAATCTAATACACTTTTTATTACTCATCTGTTTGTTTGAATTGGAATAAGGCTTAAAGTGAACAAACACATTGACATGTTCATTAGGTTGTTTGTCTCCATTAGGCGGGTGGAAATTCATTTTCATTTCATAACATGAAAGAGGAAAAGAGAGCCAAAGAACAGACAAAGATATATGTGTTTCTTCAAATGCTGTCATGTGTTCAAACAAAGGATGAATCAAGCACACATGACTAAAGCCATGAGCAAAACAGCAAAGACATTTTCAAATCCAATCTCTCTGCTGCAACTCAGACCATATGACCATTGCAAAAGGTGAAGAGCAACAGATATGTGTGTGCTTATCTTGCACTTGTCCTACCTTTCCCGTCTCTCTCTCGAAGTCAACATACTCCCTCGCAGGAACCTGCCTCTGATCTCCGAGCAGGTTGGCTGCAAAGAACTGTAGAGAGAGGTTTGTACCTGTAGCTACAAAGGCCTGGAGAGGGAGAGAGAAAAAATGGAGAGAAAATAATATCAGTAAAAAGGACAGTAAAGAGCAGTTTCCAGAAAAGCTGCATTAGTGATATATGACCGTTATGGGGCAGAACAATTCAAATATAAACTCACAAACACAGCCTGATATACTATTTGCTTTTTAAGGTATTTTGGCTGATGTCTTGAAAGTCACTTTCATTACACTATCATTTTAGATCTGTGTTGGTGTTTTAGGCTCTCGTCATCTCACACCTTGACTACTGCAACTCCCTCCTGGCTGGTCTACCTGCAAATGCCTCCCGACCTCTACAGCTCTACTTTGCTCCCTTCACTGGCTTCACTGGCTGCTTCAAGACACTGCTACTGTGAAGGGATCAGCCCCTTCCTACATCCAGGCCTTGGTTAAACCATACATTTCAACACGTGCACTTCACTCTGCTTCAGCCAATCTGCATGCTACTCAATCACTGCTAGTGGGACCCAGGTACCCTTCAAAATCCCGCCTGTTTGCTATCCTGGCTCCTAAATGGTGGAATGAGCTCTGCAGGACAGCAGACACTCTGCATATCTTCCGTTGCAAACTGAAAACCCAACCTTCTTTGAAAAAAGAAAAGAGTTAGGCCTTGTAACTAATTTACCAGCACTAACAATGGTATGACTTGAAGTGAATATATCTGCTCTTTCCTTGTTGTTCGGAGTTTGAATCTTTATGGTTATTGCACTTATTCTGAGTGGCTTTGGATAGAAGCGTCGGCCAAATGAAATGTATCCACCAAAGTCTCTTCAGCTGCTTGGACCGTGGACTTTTAGCTCTTGCTCTTTTATTGTGCTCAGAAACAGATGCTCTGCTTATGGTTGCTGATGAGAGCTTTGAGAGTCAAACACAGTCTATGCACAGTTGGAGAACCGATGGGCGTAAAAGCTGCAGAGTGGGGCGTGATGTATTGGGTTCAGCCCTATGAATCACTCTCTATACTGTACATGAATATCAAACTCAGTTATATAAGAAGGAATATTACGCAGCCATTTTTTGTTTTTTTAACATTATTTTAAGGGCTAGTTTTCAGTTTAATTAACCTACTGATTATTTTCTAAATTGTTTAGTTCACAAAATCTTAGTTGATCAAAACTTTTTATTGTTTCAATTATAACCAAATAATTTTCTCTTTTTTAAAATGGCTCAAATTATGCATTTTATATAATAGTTTTTGGGATAAGAAAACGCAAAGAATGAACACATCGCTGAGTTTCTTTGCCATCACCTTTTTGTAATATATTTTTCGCCAGGATTAATATTTTAACTTCTACATGCCAGGTTTCTGGGAGAGTTAAACATTTTGTCGATCAAAGTTGTTATTTCTCTCCTTTCTTTAACCCTTCAATTTTTCCTCTCTTGTTCTGACCATGAAATTACCACTTCCTTCTAAAACAGAGTGCAAAAGCACTGTCAAAACACACACACACACACACACACACACACACACACACACACACACACACACACACACACACACACACCACACACACACACCACACACACACACACACACACACACACACACACACACACACACACACACACACACACACACACACACACACACACACATTACATTGACTTACATGCATTTCCTGGAGACTTATCCTAACCTTAACCATAACCAACACATACCTAACCCTTACCCTTAACCTAACCCTAAACCTAACCAAGTCCTCCAATTTGTCCCCATAAGGGAGGCGAGTCCCCACACTAACGTGTAAACAGATGTAGGTCCCCACAAGTATAGTAATTCTAGGCCACACACACACACACACACACACACACACACACACACACACACACACACACACACACACACACACATCATACTGTAGCTTTCCTCATTTTTTGATTTCTGTAAAATGGCTTCTTGCTCTAATGGGAGGCATTTCCATTATGATAAACACACACACACACACAAACACACACACACACACACACACACTTAGAGAAAAACAAATAAAATGAAAATCAATGGAATGCATTGCCCTGTTGCAGTCAGAAGGCAATGAATTACATCGAAGCAGAAAATCAAGTTAGAAATGTTTGTTTTGTATGCGCATCTGTGTGTGGTGTGTGTGTGTGTGTGTGTGTGTGTGTGTGTGTGTGTGTGTGGGTGTGTGTGTGTGTGTGTGTGTGTGTGTGTGTGTGTGTGTGTGTGTGTGTGTGTGTGTGTGTGTGTGTGTGTGTGTGCTGTGCTAAGACGGATCAATACTAATGACATTAGGGCTGCGACTAAGCTGGAAGCATATGAATTATGCACCCTGTCAAATCTGTGAGAGAACAAGAGAAAAGTGAATGAAAGAGAATAAGGACAAAACAATGGAGAGTGGAAGAACGGGAAATAAAGGAGGAAAAAGCTTGACAATGTGTGTACATGGACACACACAAAGAGAAAAGTCGCTCATACATACACACTCACGGAAACAAGAGCTCAAAGAACACAGAGTCATCATTTTGTGCTGTATTTGAAGTATTGGATTACAACCATCTGATACTCATTTCTGCCTACTACTGCTGGGAGGGGGAAAAAAGAGGGGAAGAGCGGCAGAGACACGAGAGAGATGGAGGGAAACTGACAGACAAAGGAGGATAAAGCAAGGGGGAGAAATTAAGGAAATTAGAAATAGGGACAGAAATGGAGGGAAAAAGGGCGACCGTGGTAAAAGCAGCAGATTGTGAAGTGAAAACGAGAGAGAGAGGAAATAACTTTGAGGTATGGAATTGAGACAAAGAATAAGGGGCAAGAGGAAAAAGTAGTGAACAAAGAAAGAGGGAGATGGTATAAGAGAGGAGGGGGGAGACCAGGGCAGCATGGGAATCAATAGCAGTTTGGAAAGCAACTCATCTATAATGAGCTGAAGATAATTGACTTTGAATTATTGTTCCATTTATCAGATCAATCTTGAACAGTTAGAGTCATCCTGTGATTACAGCTACATGTGTGTGTGTGTGTGTGTGTGTGTGTGTGTGTGTGTGTGTGTGTGTGTGTGTGTGTGTGTGTGTGTGCGCTTGCGTGCGTGGTGTGTGTGTGTGTGTGTGTGCGAACATTGGGGAGATTCCTAATAATAAAAAGCTCAGCTAACATGACAGGTATATGGTAAGAAATAAGGCAAAAAAACGTTTTATTTTTTACAATATTGTATCATATTTTAAAACATTTAGAATGCAGAGTTATTGTTTATTTTAGCCAACAAAATTCCCTTAGTCAATAATAAAAACGCTGTAGAGAAAACCATGAAATGTAAAATAATTAAAATTGTAATAACTTATTACTACTTCCATTACTACTTCCATTTAACATGTGTATAAAGTCCCTTTTGAAACATGGCTTCCAGACTAGTTGTGATGTCATGACATACACATCTTTAAGTGACCTAAGGCCGCTGTAAAATTGTCGAACAGGTTTGATATCTATCCAAACAACGGACCAGACTGGTATACAGAATTGTATCACAAGGTGTCCCACTTAATTCAATGGCTCGTCGACCAAAAATTGGTGGAGCGGCGTGTCGCTAAAATAAGAATAGATGGTCGAGCTTTATGGTCAGTCCACCTTAAGCGAGCCAGGCTGTGGTCGCTAGCTTCAGGGCTAACCACTTTCAGGGCTAACCACCTTCACTATTAACAGCAGGTGGAAACCAAAGTACGGGAGTTTAGCTTAGGTCATGAGTACCATCAAATGTACAGACGGGCCACCAGGCTGTCACCAAATGCTGTCTTGCCTCATCACTCCAAAAAGTACATGAACTCTCTAGTACACAATGTCTTCCTCTCTCCCAACTCTAATGAAATGTGACCACCGTCATGTTGCCGGCCTTGGCTTGGCAGAAAATCCGGCCAACGCCTGGCCTGTCAGACACTAGCGCCTTTGTTAGTTTGTTAATAGACAAACATTATATATTTTTAATCATGTTTTCATATTGCATTTTGCTACTGCAATACAAGTTGCATTAAAGCACTATGACACTTTCGGCATGTTGTCAATGTAGGATACTTTTTTATTTGCCAAAACGTGTCATAATGAAAACTGCGGGGTCAGCCGTTTGCATACAATTAAACTGTTAGAGCTAATAGCGGACCTGGCATGCAAAAGCGGAAACCCCCAACTTTAGGTTTACTCTGAAAAAACGTTCCCTCTTTAGAAGGTGAATGTCAAAACGGTCTTTAAGTGTCAAAATCTGCATATGCATCTTTAAGCATCCATGTGAAGAAACGACAAACAAAACACTGTATTGACTGAGGAAGGATGTTAAACATTAACAATTCAGTATTATACTAAATGGTACCCATTTTTTTTTACAGTTTTTTGTTTTCTGCTCCGTTTCCTCTAAAAAAAGAAGTCTTTGACAGCACGTTCGGGTCTCATTGTGCCGGGTAGTCGTTCACACTGACCATGAAAATAGCAGGCATCTGGCCGATAGATAAATCAGCAACATAATTTCACAGCTGCCGTCAAACCGGTTAAACTGGGGCCATCAATTTTCACAGAAGAGGCTTATAATACAGTGAGGACAGACAGACGGACGGACGCATCATGTCCCACTAAAATATGGTAAATCTAGATGTGTCCCCCCCCCTCCTGGGATGATGACAGCATGTTTGGGAAAATACCTCGAGGATGACTAAGACAGTAGAAGTCGCCCCCATGTTTGTGTCGTTAGCCTGAAGGCTCTACGCTTCACTTCGATAGAAAGATCTTAGCAGGCCACACAGAGTAATTAAATAATGTGATTGTAAACATGTCCCATCTTGCTCTTAAGTTATAAACTGCACATCAAAATGCGACACACTGATTATTTAAGAAGACAAAAAAGGTCACATGGGTTCACTTGGAGGAAATAAAGCTCACCACTGCAGAGAATTAGTGGAGACAGAAAGACATGCAGACGTGTTGAAGTCGACATGTATCTCCTGGCAGAACTTACTCTGCAAATGAATGATGATCTTGTAAAATATGATGCATTGTTATACAGTAAACAATCTATAAATGATGCTAACGTGTGCATGAGTATTAATAAACCAGAAGTACAATGTAAAAAAATACAATTCTGACAGAGACCATTTTGCCTGCATAACCTACTGCGTATTGTTTTATTTATTTTTTTGATAGATTTTGAAAACATAACTTTAACTTGTAATGAATCATATTTTAAACAGTAGTTTTCACATTGGATAAAAGAGCTCACATCAGCTCATTTGCTTTTTGAAAGCTTCAAATTGAAAATGTGATCCGAGGCAAATCGAAGACGCAGCTAGAGAAGTGTGGTCTGGAAATGGAGGGAGACACTTTGCCACAAACTATCTCTCACTGCAACAACTATGTGATGGCTGCCCTGGATGAAAACAAAGAGAAACACTGCAGATTTCTAATCCAACACTACACCACATCTAGCGACAAATCTTCGTCCAAAATCACAGCAAAAACAGCTTGAGTCCAAACAAAGATAGGACTATGACTAATTATTATTTTCAATATTGATTAATCTGCAATTATTTCAATCAATAAAAGTGAAAAAGTTGCCTGTCACAACTTCAAACCTGATGTGATATCTTATTTAGTTATTTTTTTAAACTAACAGCTCAAATAAATTCAGTTTACAATCATATTACACAAAGAAAAGCAGCTTATCTTCGCAATTGAGAAGCTGAAACGTGATATAATAGTGCAAGAATAGGATCAATTTATAATCAAAATATTTGCAACTTGATTCAATGTTTCAGCTCCAAACTAAAATCACGCATTTAAGAAATAGCAGTATTTATAGGGCTAAATTGCATTTGTAAGCATCAGAAAGGTGTTGTCTTGTATCTTCCTGTTCACTAACTGTCTATCGCAAATTAGACATGACAGGTAATGTTTATGTTACGGTGCACAATTTTAGGCACAAAATTACAGCCCTAGGAGTGTTGTAAACCATAAAGTGCCTGTTTGTTAACATGTGCTAATGTGTGCTGAGGCGATGATGGCAGCCGCATAACGTAGAGGAAAGAAGTCTGGGTCTGCATGTCTGATAACACGTCTACTTCCTCTTGAAGCAGGGACACATCACACACACACACACACACACACACACACACACACACACACACACACACACACACACACACACACACAGTGTACAATGTATACAGTACACTGCTGCACATAGTGTTCTCATAATAAGAGTTAATGTGTATTTTACATTGGGGACCGCCAGATTCATAATTGCTGTTGAAGATGGTTATTTCATTTCATGAGTTGTGCCAGTGTGTTTTTACTTTATGTAATTTTCCGATTGTTTTCAAAGAGTATACAAAAAAAGAAAAGGATACATTTAGTTTTCTACTCACTATTTCTGATCGTCCATCCCTGCTAGCGTTCTGGAAGCGAGCTTGTCTCTCCTCATGGGGCCGGTCCCTGAACCCAGTGTATTTAATCTACAAAGAGAAGAGAAAACAAACCATAAACAACAAATACATTTATTTTTAGTCTACTTCAGGTGTTTGATTTTGGCTAGAAAACACTCCAAATAGATAGGGGATATTTGGCCTTGAATGACGATGCTCATTGCCATCAGGAGGCTGCAGTTTACAGATAAGCCACAGGAATTTTGATTTAAGGCAAAAGGCACCATTATTTTTCCTCTGCTCTTCTTTAAAAAGATCTGTCCAATTGTATGATGAGAGGATTTAAAAAAAATTGGCTTTATTATTTGTGAGTATATATACACAATGAAAGAATATAAGATTAATAAGTGAAAAAGTCAAACAGAAATCTACTTCATAATGTCAGATGGAGACTTATTGCACGTTTGAATTAAACAATTCTGCTTTGGGGATTTTCTTCAACTGTAGATGTTGTAGCACTGAAGCAATGAATTGAAAAATATATATAAAACAAAAAATAAATCGACAAGCCAGCATGCCTCTTCTAGGTCTGTATTTCCGCCGTCTAGAATGGACCCAGTGTAGGAGAAACAGACTCACCTCACACTCCCTGCTCAACTTGCGGAAAAACTCCTCATTCTCAAACTTGCTCCTCTGGTCCGGGACTACCCGCGGCATCTTCACCAACACTTTCTCTTCAGTTTCAGCCAAATCTCTTTTATTATCCCGCACAGTAAAACTTCCGCTGCTCGTCTTGCCGTCCGTCCCTCATTCACTTCTCTTCCGTGTTTGTGTGTTCCTTGTCTGTGCAGCAATGTGCTCTCTTACTGCTGCTCTTATTATGATGGTCTGGGTCGTTCTGCGGCTCCTGAGCGCTCCGTGGTCGCCTCTGGCTCCAAGTGGCTCTTTCTGAGTGACCCAGCGCGAGAGACAAAGCTCAGTTTCACCCGTGTGGCTCTGTCTCCTCTCCCTCCCTCTCTTCCTCTATGTCTCTCCACCTCTCTCTCTTCACGAGCGTGTGATCTCAAGTGGCAACGACGAGCGCGCTCTCTCTCTCCTCTACCTGCAACTTTCAAGTGCCCTCTCCACCTTGGCCTGTCGATTATTTACGCAATAATTCAAATTGTGACACTAATAGACCTAATGCATGAATACATATAGTCCATAAAGTGACGTATTACATTAAACAAACAAATGGCACAGATATGTTTGTTCTTTGTTGGCAGCTTTTATTTATTAAGTCTAAATAAAGACTATTAAATCATTAAGACATTAAGTCTAAAGTTGCAGCCAACAAACAAATATACATTTCACGTAATTTAGCTAATAAAAATGCCTCTTAATTATGGCTAAAACTTAATGAAAAGAAATTGCACAAACAATAGTTTAAAAATACAACGTAACACCATACAAATAGTTTTGCTCCAGTTCATGTTTCCAGCTGTTGTTGATATGGCAACTAATCTCTGTAATCTCTTTTTCATGTCACACTTTGTAACACTTCAGAGGCTCGTTTTAACACAGAGCTGCTAAAACTCAAAATGTCGACAATTCCTAAAGTACATGAAGGCATCAACAGTCTACTTCCTGGCTCCGTCGAGTCGCTCTTGTGACTGTACACCCTGAATACCGCCCCCTCCCCCCCATTCACAATAATAATACTACTACACACGTTACTCGGGGCTGCCACTGCGCATGCGTGACACGGACCGCAGAAACTTTATGGGATCCTTATGTGAGGAGTGAACGAAAGAGGGGAGAGCGTGAAGAGGAGGGGGAGGAAAGACTGTGTTGGTGTTTCAATGATCAACTAAATCCTGCAGTAATCCTAAAAATCCTCCAGAATGTGGAGATTTGGAGAAGAGGATGTTGTTTAAATATAGGAATGTATCAAGTAGATTGTGTTAGTGTTGTAATACATTTATGAGACATTTGGTTTTTATTTTTTAAGAAATATTGTTAGTAATTAAATAAACTCCATCCTGCCATTTTGGAAATGTAAATGGTTTTATTGTCTGTTTTAAAAACTTTCCAGGATATTTTACCCCAGGACATTGAACTCCATTTCTGGTTTACATCTGACAAAACTCACTGCCAACCATTTCATAGGCCTTGTGATGTTTAAAGGAATGTGCTAGCTACATTATATAAATAAATTCCATCCCTTACACATGTATTAGTATACTATTGTACTTTGGGTAGTAGGAACTACAATTTCTTCAAATCGTTAGACTTGGTTCTGGTTCGGTCTCAAGTGGTGCTCTTGCAAAGTGTATCTGTTAAATGCTTTGTTTTTCCCCAGCCAGGGTTTCCCAGCATTAAAACTGCAGACAGACGCAGTTAGAAACTGGCTTAAGCATGAAGCAAATAAAGAGCAAGATATTTCCTCAGCAGTTGGTAAAGAACAACAACAGAGCTGAAAGACAGAGAATATTAAAATTATATACATTATCACCAGAAGCACCACTCCAAATAAATGATTATTTCATCCTGTAACTGCTGAATGAAAATAATCTCCTGTTTTCTAGCATGTCCAAAAAGGAGTTATGGCAGATGTAAATAACATTTTGAATGCAATAGGCCACCTGTAAAAGTGTACACAGTGCATTGTAAGTAAATAACATTAGTTATTTCCCATACCACTGTCAATATGGGACATTCTGCTTTTGTCACAGTACTCATTTTGACTTGTAATTGAAATGTGGTTGCTTTGGCAAAATGACTTTGAGATACAAAGCACAATAATCAAATTCTTTAGGGGAATTATAAATTCACTCAATGTAGGAAATGGTTTGAAAATGTGTTTTCTAACTTATTTGAATTTGTATAGATTTGAAATACATTAAAAACCTTTATTCATTCACACAGTGATCATTGTATCTCACAGCACTACAGCTGAGACATATTGGCCCTTGCAACATAATGAGGAATGAATGTTTGATTATGCAATGATCAGGTGGACAAAAACACGCCCCTGAAATAGCACAGCTCTTTTCTTTGTATCAAAACAAACACAAGAGTAAATATGACTATTAGACCTCCACAGGAGTTTCATTATCACCTAGACAGATCTTAATTGAACTATGAACAAGAAAAAAAATAGTATAGTGTGTGTGTGTGTGTGTGTGTGTGTGTGGGTGTGTGTGTGTGTGTGTGTACATTCACATACAATTATTCTGAGTTGTGACATGTTTTGTTGTTTGTTCTGCTGGTGTTAGGGCTGTCTGTGTGTTTGGAGAGACTAACTAGTGAAATGCATGTTTGTATCAGAGATCCCATGAGACAACAGAAAAGAAAAAATGAAATGCAAAAACTATAGAAGGGAAATGGTTGGCCAGCCGTTCATTTTAGTGAAAAGATTCTGGTGTGGAGCCCTCCAAAACCAAGCACTCTCCACTCCGAATGGAAAAAAGAACGAACCACTGAATGCCAGAATCAAGTATTCAACTAAGACACCAGCTTCCATAACGATAACAGAGGAGACTATGCATTTATTGCATTCTTAGACTGTTCCTAAAACCTAGTATGTTATGTAAGATTCGCTATTTGTTTGAAACTAAATATTTTGTTCTGCCTACTTGTAGTTCTTCTGTAAAATGCTTCATGTTTTAATCATTGCTGTTAATTCGAGTCCTCAGGCTAGAGCATATGCTCTGAACCCCTTAAAGAAAAATAAACGTTCCTTTTATGGTACATGTCATTGATTTTTGCCGAACCTTCTTTCATTCAGACGAGGGCTGAGGTTCACACAGAGCTCACTTCTTGCCTCAAACCGGCCATGTGTGTGTGTGTTAGCTGCAGGCCAAACAGTGTGTGAGTGATTACCAACAGTAGCTGGTGATGCAGTAAAAGGCTCATTAATTAATTAGATCATCTGTGGTTGCCATGGCGAATAGTTCTGACATGCAGTCTGCTCTCATCTCCACACAGCACACTGAGCACAGCTCCCTTAAGTTCACCTTGTTTTCTTTTAAAGTCTCACATTCTAATAGGTTAACTTTGTCCATATTATACTTTAAACATACATTTGCATCAATGCTTACTTTTAAGTGGCAACTTATGAAGTAAATGTCTGTTACACAATATTATGGATAAAGAATATTGCCATCTGAGATGAGATTTGTTCCCAGAAAGACTTGCCTTCACTATTATCTCTGCCTTTGGGTGAATCTCCCGGTAAAATCAAGGTTCCATGTACAGCAAAAAAGCTGTGGACATTTTTTTTTTCTTCAAGTCAAACAAAGTCAACACACTGTTGAATGATGTGAAGATGAACTGCACATCTGTGTCAGTGAAATACCATTAACATGGATTAGTGGACGGAAAGCTAGATTTCCTGTTTCCCGGAAAATAATGCTGGAATAACACTGACACATGGAGGCTGAGTGGCTCTTTAGCTACAGTCCATTGGTTATAGTAAAATATATTCCTAATTCATTGTGTTGATTTTTGGTTAAAAAAAAAAAGCCATTCTCTCTAAATGAGACATTCAAAAAAGCTATATGATGTATTTTTTTTAGGGGCGACTGTGGCTGCGAGGGAGTGCGGTCGTCTTGCAACCAGAAGGTTGTGGGTTCGATCCCAGCACATGCAGTCAACATGTCGATGTATCCATGGGCAAGATACTTAACCCTGAGTTGCTCCCAATGGCATGGCCAACGGTGTGTGAATGTGTATGTAGTATATAAAGCGCTTTGAGGGGTCTTAAAGACTGGATAAAGCCCTATATAAGTACAGTCCATTTAACATTTTCAAAATCAGTCGTATTCACACTGGAGAAAAACCATACAGCTGTGAAGAGTGTGGAAACACTTTCACCACATCAGGTGGTCTCAAAAAACATTGTCGTATTCACACTGGAGAAAAACCATACAGCAAGTCCAAGAGTATTGGTAAATCCCATCCCAGGATTGCATCAACCGGCAAGTTCTGTACCACCCCCACACTCAAGTATGATTGTCCATCAATGATCACGGATATGTCCGCTTTGGGATAGGGATGCGTGTCCCCTTGAACACACAAAATGTCTGTTTGTCTGCTGTAGTCCATAGCTCCAATCGGCACAAGTCTTTGCTTCACTAGAGACATGAAGCTACCAGTATCCAACAAAGCAGTGACCTGCTGGCCACTAACAGTGACAGCTTTATGACGTTGAACACGTTCCTCTTGATCCCCAACTCTGCCCGGGGTGCATAGCAAGCGCCTGTGACCTTAGCTTTGCGTAGGGGACACACAGAAGCTATGTGGCCTGGCTGATGGCAGTAATAGCAAATGAAATCCTTACCAGCACCTTGTTGGTTTGGGGCAGTGCTAGGATATCCTGAGAACTCTGGTCGATTCTCTCTCTTTGCAGGCCTGGGCTGGAGTGCTGGTTGGGGTGTAAAAGTGGTTGAGCGTGCAGGTGGTCCTTCTCTGCGGGCGTTGATGTACTGGAGCGCCAGCTTGGCAGCCGCAAGACCCTCTGTAGGCTCATGCTCTTTCACCCAGGTCCTCACCTCTGGTGGGAGTATCCGAAGCATCTGCTCCAAGATGATGGCCTCTGCAATTTCCTCCTTGGTGTGCTGCTCTGGCCGAATCCAGCGCCAGGAGAGACCTTTAAGGTGATGGTAGGTCTCGATGGGGCTCTCTTCAGACGGTACCACCATGGACCGGAACTGCTCCCGATACATCTGTCGAACTTTGTCAGCAACGCTTCTCTCAGGTCTCTATAGCAGTGGGCTCTCTCCTCGTCCATTGCAGTATAGGCCTCCAATGCCTTCCCTGATAGCAGTGGAATGAGCCGGCATGCCCACTCCCTTTCTGGCCACCTGCACGTTTTGGCAATGCGCTCAAACCGCAATAAATAGTTCTCAATGTCCTCACCGCACTGGTACTGTGGAATTTCTGGCTCCGCATAGTGCCTCCACTCAGGCGTTGGCTGATCAGGCTGGCTATTGGAGTCCGATTGAGGAAACGGATTACCAACTGGAACAGAAGTCCGTAGGTCTCGGAGCTCTGCCAACAGGAACTCCTCTCGCCTTTGCTGCCCTGATATAAGTCTTTCATCAGTGACAGTAGTTCTCCCCCTGGTTCACTGGTTGACCCTGAGGCCGTAGGAGCTGCTGGGGGCACCCAGGACCAGCGGCGTAGCTGTGGGTGGGCCCGGGTGGGCCTGGGCCCACCCACATGCACGTCTGGCCCACCCACAGCCAATCAGCGCTTCATAGCGCAGAGCCGGGAAGCCCAGAAGGAAGTGCCACAAACTGCAGTTCATCTAGTGGCCGACAGGGGATGGATGCAAAAAGGAGCAATTCCCATAGACCCCCATGTTAAAATGCCCAACTTTACAGCAGAAATAAACATGTTTCTAGCCTGGATCCAATAAAACTTATTCTGGATATAGTTAGATTCCACCTTCATGACAATGAAATAGGGAGTGCATTTTTTTACCGTGAGTTTTTATAGTAAGTAAAGTAACTTTTGCCGTGAGTGAATGAAAGTATTATTTCTTCTTGAGGTCTGCAGTTTAGCGTGTACACATTTGCTGAATATGAAAACACTCAGTGTGTGCCCGCTGTGCGACTGTCAAGGATAAACAACCTGTGCCCCCGATATATGTTGTATGTATTATTGCTACACAAACATTACATTGCAGTTTAAGTGTCGCCAACTCCGTTTAAGAGATCTCTCCCCCGTCTGTGTGCGAGGGGGCGGGGCAGTTTACACACACGCAGCTGCTACATGCAGCAACACACACACACGGAGGAGATGGCGGAGAGAACGCGCTCCGAGGTGTGGTTAAACTATAGCCGTGTCGATGTGGACAATACTCGTTAACAAAAGTGGAATAAGCGTTTAGTATGTAAGGGCGGTAACACGAGCAATTTGTCTAAACATTTAGCAAAAGTGCTCCACATTCAGACGGAGGAATGCACCGGGTTCGACTGTCTTTCTAGTAGCTCTGTAGCCCCGTCCACGAGTAACGTTTCCAGGTCAGGTGTTATGTATGCTAGCAGCAACACACCGAGTTAACCACGTTATACAAACATGGGTTAATGATTAGAGGTAACTGAGTTATTTATTTAGTTAAAGTTTCAGCTATTTTGTTTACAATTCTGTCATCACATTATTTAATACGATTTGTTAAAACATTGTTGTTTCTTTTGATGTGAAATATTATGTATTTAATTTAAATAAAAAGCAATGTTAGTTTTGTTCACAATTTGTTTAGTTAGTTTACCTTATTTTTTTTCTCCAAAAGAACCGATAAAAGTAATGTTAAAGGACCGGATCGATAAGACATACTTTATTGTCATTTCAACAAGACACAGAGTGTACTATTAAAACGAAATGTCGCTGTACTGGCTTACAGGAACAGGACAATATAAAAACTTGCTAAAATTGTACATATAAATAAATAATAGTGACGTGGTGCTGATAAAATTAAAGATAAAGTGTGCGTTTAAAATATAAAGACTTACTATACATATAAATAAAATAGACATACTATATAACACATATGTGCTCTTTACACAGCGTAATGTAATCTCTGTGTTACTGGTCTACTTGCTGTTCAGCAGTCTGATGGCTTGGGGGAAAAAGCTATTGCAGAATCTGTCTGTTTTGCTCTTAATGCTGCGGAACCTCTTGCCGGAGGGCAGCAGGGAGAACAGAGCATGGTGAGGATGAGTGGGGTCTTTCAAAATGTTCTGGGCTTTTGTCAGGCAGCGTTTCTGAGCGGTGTCTCTGATGGGAGGGAGAGACACTCCGATGATCTTCTCTGCTGTCCTAACCACTCTCTGCAGAGACTTCCAGTCTTTGGCGTAGCTGTCTCTCGACCAGATGGAGATGCCGCTGGTCAGCACGCTCTCTATGGTTCCTCTGTAGAACGTGGTGACGATGGGAGGGGGGAGCTGTGCTCTTCTCAACCTGCGCAGAAAGTGTAGGCGCTGCTGTGCCTTCTTAAATAGTGATGTAGTGTGAGTGGACCAGGTCAGACTGCTTGTGATATGCACCCCCAGGAACTTGGTGCTGTCTGTAGTCTTCACTGCTGTGCCGTTGATGTGGAGTGGTGGGTGACAGTGCTTTTTGTTCCTGAAGTCGACAATGATCTCTTTTGTTTTATCGACATTCAGGATCAGGTTGTTGGTGTTACACCAGTCTGTCAGATGTTTCACCTCCTCCCTGTAGGCCTGTTCGTTGTTGTCCCTGATGAGTCCCACCACTGTTGTATCGTCCGCGTACTTTATGATGTGGTTGGTACTGAACCTGAAGCATAAGCGCTATCGATAAAAGTAGTAGTACCGTTAAAGCCTTAACGATACCCATCCCTATGTGGATGTCAGTTTTACACACATTCTGAGGCCGACGTGCCTATGTTTTTTGTTTTCACTGCTAATTTATGCTTATGTTCTATTAGTGCATTAAAAAATCATTAAAATCATTAATGAAGTTTCAGCTCAGACCCCACGCTTAATATGTCTCCCCCTGGCCCACCTACATTTCTCCAGGCCCACCCACACAATAATTCCTGGCTACGCCACTGCCCAGCACATGTCTTCATCATCGTCCTCCGCAGTGTGCGAACTATACCACGGTCTCCGGGGGAGCCGGGATTTTTTTTTTGTTGCGGGGGAGGGGGAATGCTGATCCGTGCTATAATAGCAACAGCACAGACATAGGCCTATTATAAAGAGAAAATCTGTTGCACACGGGGTGGTGCCACAGGTCTACATTTACATGAAACGTCCCGATGGATCATGTTCATGTCAACAGATTTCCCGAGCTACGCAAACTTCAATCAACTTGATAATAAATAATCCACGGACCACCAATGTAACGTTTGACTGTTTAATTAAATCAACTTAAAATGACTCAAAAACAGGCTACATTGTTTCACATGGGCTATAGCCTATTATGGCTGTAGCCTACACAGAGCCGAACACACGCGATAAGAGCAGCCAGCGGCACCAACCATGAACAATATATTAATATTAATAATACAGCTATAGCACAACACAACCCTCTCACTGCTTGGAGAGACGCGACGCCACACACACTACACAACGGCTCGTCTTCTTGTGTCTCTTCAGCCCCCAAGTTAACGTTAGCTGTCAAGTTAGCACTAGCACTGACGTTAGCTCCTTCCTCTCTCGGTTCTGTTGTAGCAGCAGTCACAACGTACGATGTGCTACCACCAGCTACATTCGGTTGGTCTTCTTGATCAGGTTGTTTGGCCGTCTTTTTAAAGAAATTGCCCAAGGTAAGTTGTTTTTTTCTTTTCGACATGTCAGCAGCAGCAACAATGCCTGGTAAACATGCAGTGCTAACTAAACGAGCTTGAGTGAGTGGGTAGTGGGTGGAGCTGCGGGCAGCGTGCAAGCAGGCGACACTTTTTTCATGAATCATAAACTCTAAATATAATTTTATTTCACTTATTTTACACCTTTGAAAAAAAACATGCCCAAAATGGAATTTATGTAGTCATCATATCAGTATTTTAGAGAGCTCCCCCCAAAATTTCACAAACCATGTTCCCAGGGGAGCTCATGTCACCACTAGGGGAGCTATAGCTCCCCCTGCTCCCCTCCAGTTCGCACCCTGGTCCTCCGTCTCCCATGCCCGCTCTGATTTGGCAGTTGCGTTCTCCTCCTGCTGCTGACGCTGGTAACGTAGTCCTGTGCGTTGCTTCGTAACGCGGGTTAGCTTTTTACGACTAGCCATCCCACTTCTGACACCATATATGACGGGGATCTATTTGTCCGTTTGAAAACATAGACTTAGTCGGATGATTTAAGCTCCAAAACTTTATTTATAACAGCAACAAAAGAATATATACTGTTTGATAAAAGTGAAACAGTATAACTTAAATAAACAAAATCAAAGTTACCAAATTTGGTTGTCTATTACTCATGGAGTAAACACATTCTTGCTGTTGCCTTCACTGCAACAATCTCCCGAATGACTCTTCCAGGGCCAACACCGTCCCGTTTGAACCCATAGCCCCTCCCTACAGGTTTACCGTCAACAGGTTACACAATTAACTCCAAAACCACATTGTCAACATAAATGTAATCCCTCAGATATGACGAAACTATCCGACCCAAACATACACAGGTTAACTACCTCTTAACACAATCATTCCCCATAATTAATAAACGCAAAATAAATAATAAATTGCATGGTTCATCATGACATCCTATTTAAATCACGGAAGTGATGCGCCTCCGTCTTTTCCACATTCCCTTTGCTGGGGAGACGGTGGCGAAACTCCGCCCACCGCTCCCCACGTAGGCTAAGTATCGTGTAATAGTTAAATGTATGTTTAAATAATTGTAGACTCACAAGCGTGCACTTATGGTCGCGCTACAGAAAGGAAGGGGGAAAAGGGACGTTTTAGTGACGATTTAACCTTATTTATTGACGAACCGATAATAGTGTGGATGTCTATACAGAATACCACGAGAATAAAGATACACAAGCAAAAGAAGGGAAGCTGAACGAAATGTGTGTGGTTTAGCTGTGACAGTAATTAAGAGAAGAAGTTGCAACGTACACAGATCTCTGCCACGGCCTGACAGTTGTTGTCTACAGGGAGGTGTGTGTGTGTGTGTGTGTGTGTGTGTGTGTGTGTGTGTGTGTGTGTGTGTGTGTGTGTGTGTGTGTGTGTGTGTGTGTGTGTGTGGTGTGTGTGTGTGTGTGTGTGTGTGTGTGTGTGTGTGTGTGTGTGTGTGTGTGTGTGTGTGTGTGTGTGTGTGTGTGTGTGTGTGTGTGTGTGTGTGTGTGTGTGTGGTGTGTGTGTGTGTGTGTGTGTGTGTGTGTGTGTGTGTGTGTGTGTGTGTGTGTGTGTGTGTGTGTGTGTGTTAACCAGCTTTGGGTACAAGTGTAGATATAGCATACTTATATTTGGAAGTCTTGGCCATGTATATAAATGCACTTTGGTCTGAGAATTGCTGGAATGTCAAAGAGAAAAGCCAAACAAATTGCCAAATATTGCTCTGTTTCAGCTATTATTGGCAGCTTAGCCGTGTGGAGAAGGAGATGATGTGTTCTCTTAAAGCTGCAGCTTAGCCGTGTGGAGAGGGAGATGCTATGTGTTCCCCTAAGTGTTCTGTGCTGCTTAGCCCCGATATATTTGATTCCCTGTTTTATGTAATATAATTTGTGGAACCAAATAAAGTATTCAAATGTGTGTGTGTGTGTGTGGGGTCAGTGGCGGAGTCAGTCACTCTGTGATCCGCTCCGTCACAGAAGAGTTGTATTTTTCGATTCTTATATTTTGTACCCTTTCAATAAAAAATAAAAATGTTTAAGGGGTAGCTGTCTGGGGCCCAAGTAACAAACCCTTCAACTTTCCCTCCTGTACATTAAGTGGATCCAAAATCTATGACATCAAGTCAAACATTTCCAGACTAAGATGTGTTCCTTCATTGTAATTCAAGGACACATTCAGAAATATCTTGGCTTTGTTTGCTAGTTTAGAAGATGCTGCTGCTGTGGAAGTGGAATTTAAAACGCATCAATAGCGCAGGAAACGCTAATGATGCTGCAGTGACACACAGCTGACTAGACAATATGTGTGTACGTGAAAGTGAATATGCCATTCTCGACTCATCTCCTTGATGTGTGTACGAGAGGAGATGGAGCAAGAATATAAACAAAGTGACTTGTTATCTGTCTGTCTCTCTGTGTGTGGCTACGTGCTATTTCCTCCTCTTTAATAATGTTCAAAGAAATTAGATGTTCGCAAGTTTCTCGACTGACTGTGGCTCTGACAGAGAAACCAGGACCAGAAAATGTAGTCTACACAATCATTTCTGCAAAAATAGAGCGCCAAAGAAGCTGATGAATCATGCATGAGGGATTTGTTCTCAATACATCTCCACTATGCCTTATATCCGCTGTTATGTGTTCTCAACATCTTTCTTTAGACAAAGAACTTTAACTTCCCGTTTTCTCCGACCAATTTCTGCTTTCCTGATAAGCAATACAAATATATTAAACTGTATGTGATTATGAGGCGTGTTGAGGGTCAGTAAAAGTTCAACAGGGCCTGTGGAGCTTGTTGGGCCCATAGGCAGCAGCTTCAAAGAGTCAATAACTCTGCTTTGGATTAAATGACCATTAGCAACAGACAGGATTACCAGGCGGCTCGGCCCCATAAACAGAGCTGAACGTTGTGACATAACTCTGCCAGTCTGGTTACATCAGCGACTGAGAATCAACCTTCTTCCTCAGCCAGACACCCCTCAATCCCTTACTGTGTTACCCAGCACACAAACACACACAGTACAGTAGAGAGCAGGGGAGACGCCTGGATGTGTGTGTTTATTCTTGGTCAGACGTCGGGATCCCGTGGCTGCCTGGGAGACGAATTTGGAACAGCGCATGGTTCAGTATTTTAGTATATATCGGTTACAGTGTCACGGTCAGCCAGTCTGTCTGTTTGTCTTTCTGTCTGTATGTCTCCCCACCAAAGAGACAAGAAGGTGGGGAGTGTGGGGGCTCTCATATTCCTTGTGAGTGCAAAAAACCCCACTAACACCTCACACATGTTTAACTATGGTGTGAACATTTCTGTTTTCATTAACGTTTTAACATTTGTCCAGTGTTACAGTTGTATTCATCTCTCATCACACAGCCATGATTGGACTATGTTGTATTTGCTGCTTCCATTTTGAAATGGTCATGCACATGCATATAGATCCTAAAACTTGAACTGTGCTTCTGTTTAAAAATGCTGGCGCCCTCTAGTGAAAATATTGGAAAAGACACTATGGTACAGACAAGTGTACACAGTCAGCTGTATAAATGTGTTTAAAAAGCGAAACATAGTCTCTTTTTCTTAACAAGCATACATTTAAGATATCCAAAATCTTGTTCACTGGGGGCTTTGACCTGGTGAAGTGAGGGTTAAATGATAGATCTACAAACAGCATACCTGACAATACATTTCCATGTGGTAAAGGAGTGTTGATAAGTCACACAATTTTCAGAGGTGGGAGAATAACTCATAACTAGGGTTGGGAACCGAAACTCGGTTCCAGATGAGAACCGATAAGAAAATGCCGGGTACCGGGTACCCATACAAAATACACAATTTCGGTTCTGCTTAACGGTTCCTAAACGCGGTAGACCCTGTATTCCAGCGGGTCCGTCTGCACCGCGGTGCTGCGGTGACCCGGTGGAATACAGGGCGGACCTGGAGAATCACAGAACGGCCGGTCGTCAGCGGGCCGTTGACGGCCGGCTCGGTACGCTGACGGCCGGCACCGCCCTTCATTTTTTTAAACGGCATCATATAAATTGCGCTGACAGGCGACAGAGGTCCACAGTTGCCCCGCAGCGATGCTCCCCCGCCCTCCCGTAGACATTTCACGAGCTCAGTCACTTCATAACACCAAAGATAGGTCGCGGTAAACACTCTGAAGTGAGGCTCCACTAAAAAAGAAAAAGAAAAGGCAAAGTGTAATGCCTGTTAATAGCTTGCCACAGGCATAGCTCAGTTAAAATAAAGCACAGCTATTGTGCAATACATTTGTATTGCATGTATATTTTTTAGTAACAATTTCAGTTAAACCTTTTAAGAATAAATATATTTTTGTTATCTAAACGTTTGACCTCTTTATTTTACAATTTTGGAATCGAAACGGGGAATCGATAAGAACCGGAATCGATAAGCAGAACCGGAATCGAAATCGGAATCGATACATTTCAAACGATACCCATCCCTACTCATAACTCATACATTCTACTTTAGTAAAAGTAGTAGAAATGAAGTGTAGGAATACTCTGTTACGAGTAAAAGTCCTGCATTCAAAATGTTACTCAAGTAAAAGTTCAAAAGTATTAGCATCAAAATATAATTAAAGTAAAAGTAATCATTATGCAGATTGGCCCATTTCAGAATAATATACACTGAACAAAAATATAAACGCAACACTTTTGTTTTTGCTCCCATTTTTCATGAGATGAACTCAAAGATCTAAAACATTTTCTCTATACACAAAATAACCATTTCTCTCATATTGTTCACAAATCTGAAAAAATCTGTGATAGTGAGCATTTCTCCTTTGCTGAGTTAATCCATCCCACCTCACAGGTGTGGCATATCAAGATGCTGATTAGACAGCATGATTATTGCACAGGTGTGCCTTAGGCTGGCCACAATAAAAGGCCACTCTGAAACTTGCATTTTTGCTTTATTGGGGGGGTCCGGTGTGAGGGGTAGGGTTAGGGTAATGTTGTGAATCGAGTGGCCCATGGTGGTGGTGGGATTATGGTATGGGCAGGCGTATGCAATAATCATGCTGTCTAATCAGCATCTTGATATGCCACACCTGTGAGGTGGGATGGATTATCTCGGCAAAGGAGAAGTGCTCACTATCACAGATTTTTTCAGATTTGTGAACAATATTTGAGAGAAATGGTTATTTTGTGTATATAGAAAATGTTTTAGATCTTTGAGTTCATCTCATGAAAAATGGGAGCAAAAACAAAAGTGTTGCGTTTATATTTTTGTTCAGTGTATATAATATGTTTTGATTATAATTATTGATGTATTAGATTGTTATCAAAGCTGGTAAAGGTGCAGCTATAGTTTTAATGACTTTGTACTGTATACTGCAGCGTAGCTTGAATTGACTCCTTACAGGTGTAACTAAAGTCTGATTTAACCCATAAGGACCCACAGTGACACAGGTGTGACGTTTAAATGTTCTGGAAAGTTCCTTATACAGCTTTAGTGAAGTCCCTATAGTGACACACACTGAACAGTTTGGTGGGTCATGGGCCAGGTCATTTGATGTTGTGTTCCCATAACAAGATGTCCATGTGCCAGGCTAACACATGTGACAGAACTAGCTACATTTCAAAAGCTTGTTGTTGTTGTTGCTAAAGGTAAAATGCAAGTCATTTAAGAATTTAAATGCTTACATAACATGTCATGTCCTTTACATTACATTTAACCTGTTGTGGAAAATTTTCTTGATCAAATTGATATGAAACAAATGAGATAAACATCGCTGTGACCTGGTGTCACATCGAGACTTTAACCCTAAACTGTCACAGTAAACCTGGAGTGACATATATGCAATATTAGACATATGATTATGATCTGCTCAGTTAATTTAGCTGATTCAATTATATTTAGTCAATATATTCTTTATTCTTCAATTCAAAAATTGTTGAAACTAATTTAATCATCCTCATTAATTAAGTTATAAATAAGAGTTACTTTACCATTAAAGCCCAATGTGACATGTCATTTTTCAGATATTTGACACTAGGGGGGGTTACTTGTCAGAAATGTGTTCTAGTCTATTTAGTCCCAAAAGTAGAATGGGTCCGGGTTCTTATTTAAGTGTAGATTATATTTCACATTATTAATCCAAATCTACAAAGTAACTAAAGGTACAAAATAAATGTACACTATTTACCTCTGAATTGTAGTGGAGTAGAAGTACAAATTAACAACAAATTGAAATACTAAGTAAAGTACAAGTACCTCAAAATTGAACTTAAATAGTAAATGAGTAAATGTACTTAGTTACTTTACATCACTGCAATTTATTAAATAGTAAACCTGTCAAATATCTGTTTTTAATGTGCAGTTGATGAATTATCTTTTTATATAATAATTTTTACCAGATTAGGGAAATAGGGGTAAGAGTTGTTAAACAACGTTGTGGGTTATTCAAAGATATATATTTCAGCGATTTCGTTCAAAGTAAAAACGTATTAACGCACCTCATTCTCATATTAGATATACTTTATTCATCCCAATAAGGGAATTGTTTGGAATACAAAAATACATATACATAAATACATATCAACAGTAGGAAATATATATATAGCATTTTTTTTTTTTATAGAATAGGGAGGGATGAAACCCTCTTTAATTGTCACACATGCACACACAGTGAAATGTGGACTCTGCATTTAACCCATCCTAGTACCAGGAGTCTAGTACTAGGAGCAGTGGAGCGGGGAGCAATGGGAGGGAGGGGGGAAGGGGGTTGTCCAGTGCCTTGCTCAAGGGCACCACGGCAAGGCAGGAGGTGAACTGGGACCTCTCCAAGTAGCAGTCCACACTCCATATTTTAGGTCTGGTCCGGGACTTGAACCGGCAACCTTACAGCTCCCAGTCCAAGCCCCTACTCACTGAGCCACTGCCGGACAATCAATATAGTATGTAAAGAATACTCAATAAATACATAAAATATATACCAATCTTCTACAAAAAATAAGCAGATTGACATAAAATACTATAAACATTACAAAAGTGTGCAAAGTAGCTGCAGTTTTTTTAAATTAAGATTTCAATTTAAATCTAATGAGGTAGTGTGACTATAATATGTGCAAATGATTCAGGGTTATTGAAATGATGATGACATTTAACGTTTTTAAAGTACATTTTTCACACTGTTCAATAAGAGGATGATTATGCATTAAAAAAAACAACACTGTCATGTAACACTGCCTAAATAAACATTAGTGACCCTCAAGTTATAGAACTATTTGAGTACTTGTGCAAAAACCTTTGACTTAAAAACAGAAAAAAGCAAATCTTCCATGCAGGGAGATCAGGTTTAATTTCTTAAGTTCAACACAGAGAGCTAGCCAAATGCTAACAGTAAATATCACAGTGATGCAGAGAGGAGTGGAGTCTCTTCTGTCCAGTGACTGTGTGGTGACTGTGGCAACTCCCTCTGTGAGGAAGAAACCTTGAAAAGAACCTGTCTCTCTGGGGGGGGGGGGGTGGGGGGGGGGGGGGCAACCTCCTGTGGGCGGGATTACCTGCTGGACCACCTCCTATTCCTAAGAAAAATCCCTCGCAGTTAATACCCTGATGTGTTCTATCTCCTGGACCTCAGTGAAGGTCGTGGTCAGTGCTGTTTTCGTACCTGTCTTTTGTAAAACAGGATGTAGGCCGTCTGCTTCCGCTGCTCACACACAGATCCTCCAGTTGTTCCAGAGATTTCCGCGTCATTGAAGGTGAGCCAGTGGTCGGATGGTTCGTCGGGATGGTCGTCTGGATGAACCCCGTCACAGATGTAGTGTCCTAAAGAGAGAGATCGTTGTTAAAACATTGAGATGCAGCTGCAACAGAAACGTTGATTAAGTGTTTATTAAAATCATAAAAGCTACTATATTTGCTTTCCTATTTTCCAAGTTATACAGAATATCTTTCTACTGACAACGAAACTCAAGGTCCCATCGAGTTTCCATGTGTGATTATCTTACCTGCTTCTCCACAGTTGCCTAGATGGCTGACGACGCTGACTAGACTGTAGCAGGCGTCATCCTGAAAAGAAACATACAATGATTTTCAAATTTGCCGATGCTTCTGTGTGTTCTCAGGTGAGTTTAGTTTCTTTACCTCTTTGCTGGACACCAACAGTTCTCTCTTAAGCTTGATGGAGTCTTGCACCTTCCTCAATTTGTAGGAGGAGGTGAAGCAGAAGCGCTTCAGGTGCAAGATGAGCACTCTGCAGACAAAAAGAGGATGGTTAAAGAATGATCACCATGTTTTTTTTAAATATTTGTAATTATGAACATCTTTTAGGATTGGTGGGGCACAGTTTGGGATAGGTGATTTTTCATGATATAATATGACTCACTTTGGCAGGGTCTTAAAGTAAGATTTCTGGCAGGAGGTTCTTCCTCCACACTCACACCTTGTACTCCAACATAGTTTCCTACAGGACACAGACAAAAGGTGTTAAACACTACCACAAACAGAACCTGTGTGTGTGTGTTCAGGCTGTGAGGATGTGACAGGTGGATCTTACCTTGTGGTACTCCTGAATCATGTCTTCAACACAGCCTCCAGGAACCAGATCCAGGGAAAGGTTAGTTAACACTTCCTGCCTTCTTGACTGGGTCCCACAACTGCACAAAAAAAGAACATCACATGTAAAAATACATCCAAACAGATCAAGACATAACCTCCTGCTTAACTAGACCAGGGCATTTCTTAGGTGAAAATGGTTTAATGATATTTTTCTGTAAGGTTTTACCTCTTGCATGTCCTGATGTTCTCCACCCTGAACACCAGGTTACTTTCCACAGGGCAGGTGTAGCCTGTTCCCATGTAAGCTGCGATGTCTTGCAGGAGGGGGGAGAGTGCCCAAATCTGGTTCAGGATCGAGGTCAGGAACTCATGAGCATCCTGTAAAATCCCGGAAACCCACAGAGTTTATAAGCAGAGGAGAAACATTAAAGAGGAGGTGAAATAATGAAACATGAAACCAGCTGACGCACATTTTGTTCGCAGCCGCGGAATTCTGGTGCCTTCACAGAGATCTCTTCCTTGAATGACTGCAGGAGGCACATTTTACTGTAGGAGTCTGTGGATGTGCGGGCGTCTCTGATCCTCATGAACTTTCTGCAGAGCGAGAAAGAGAAGAGTTAGATCTAGTATTACACTTTCTGCTACAGGTTTGTGTGTGTGTGTTTATGTGTGACGTTGCTGTACCTTATCAGTTGGGCATCAAAAGCTGCACACCAGACCTGCTTCTGGCGCTGGAAATCTTTGACAAAGTTCTCTAGCGTCAGGAGGCTCTGCAGGCTGGAGTTCATGTAACAAGTCTGTCCAATGTTGGGAAATCTTAAACAAATAAAAAACAACAACAGTCAAGATCATCACTTCTTCTCTGACCAATTACAAACTGGAACTAATTTTTGACTGAGTTATTACCTACCCGAACCAGCTGATGGTGGAGGTTTTAGCCTTTACACAATCTCCAAAGCCATCTGGAGTGATTAGGGTTCTACAGTATGAGAGGAAAAAGACAAACATGTGGTCGATGGATATGACAAGAGAAAAGTGTCTTTATCTACACAAAGCTGAATAATGTTAAAGCAAATCAACAATCAGGGAGAAGAATGAGTAAAAACATCTTGCATGTTTACAGAAGGAAAAATGACTTATGGTCCTATAACGTAAATCCTTAGGAATCTAAGATCTTAATTTGGAGTGTATTCATTTTCAAACTCACTTAAATTCTTCATACAACTCCTCCACCTGAACAAACGGCACCACCTCATCCTGGTGATAAAACAAGCTTGATTCTTGTGGAGCTTCTCGACTGCTGCTGGAAGAAAAAAACAGTTGTTCAAGTGATGTCTTTTTTGTATTCATTAATGGCACAATAAGTGAAGAAAGATAAATATTCAAATGCCCTTTGATACAAAGTCCCTGCCAGATTAAATCTAAACCAGGTGAGATTGACCTCATTTTTACTCATGAACTGAACTAATGATCATATTACCATGTGATATGAAAATGAGTCTCTTTACCTTAACTTAAAGTAAGAAGGATGATATAATGTTGAAGACAGACAGGCAATAGTTTACTTTTGTTTTGTTCCTGAGGGACAGTGAAAGCAGCATGAAGTCATTATCTTTACCTTCTCTTTACTACGCTGGTCTCAGTAGATGTAGCGACTTGACGTCTTCTCTGTTAGAAGAAAAACGCAACTTCAGCATCGTTTGTACTCTCATTAACCCTAAGTGTTACGTTCTGGCTGTGTTTGTGAACCATACCTTGCAAAATCTACACCACAACAACAGCCTATTCCACCAACGTGTATTCTTGCCTGTCCCTTGTGACTTTGAAGATGTGTCCTTAAAGGTGGTGACACACGATCTAGTGAGAAAAATGGTTGGTAATTTCATTGTAAACTTAGTACTTGTTCAACAAAATCAAAAAATAGATAAGAGATAAATGTGAAGGGTCCCGAGCCCCATGTTTTAAAAGCTGTGTTCTCAGGCACTTCTTAGTAAAATCTTTCAATGAATAAAATCTGAAAAATATGACGTTGAAAGAATAGTTTTACAAGTTAAATCACTTACAACTAATACAATCTGTCAGGAAACTAAAAAAATTGCTAATAAAACTGAGAGTGTGTATAACTAATTAGTTAAGACACAATTCAATTAACAGTTAACTATTTTCTTACCTCCTACGTGAACAAACATTATCATTTGCATGTTTTTGTTCCCCAAACATCTTGGTAATTCATTTGAACACTTATTTTAAATGGAAGTTAAAATTAAGTCTCCTCTCTGCTGTTCAAAAGCTGAACTGAACCTAAGTGAACTGTAGGCAGAGACTTCAAGAGTTCTAGAATGTACGAATGTTTCATGTTATAAAGCACATTCCATCACTAACACACTTAGAACTAGGGTTGGGAACCGAAACTCGGTTCCAGATGAGAACCGATAAGAAAATGCCGGGTACCGGGTACCCATACAAAATACACAATTTCGGTTCTGCTTAACGGTTCCTAAACGCGGTAGACCCTGTATTCCAGCGGGTCCGTCTGCACCGCGGTGCTGCGGTGACCCGGTGGAATACAGGGCGGACCTGGAGAATCACAGAACGGCCGGTCGTCAGCGGGCCGTTGACGGCCGGCTCGGTACGCTGACGGCCGGCACCGCCCTTCATTTTTTTAAACGGCATCATATAAATTGCGCTGACAGGCGACAGAGGTCCACAGTTGCCCCGCAGCGATGCTCCCCCGCCCTCCCGTAGACATTTCACGAGCTCAGTCACTTCATAACACCAAAGATAGGTCGCGGTAAACACTCTGAAGTGAGGCTCCACTAAAAAAGAAAAAGAAAAGGCAAAGTGTAATGCCTGTTAATAGCTTGCCACAGGCATAGCTCAGTTAAAATAAAGCACAGCTATTGTGCAATACATTTGTATTGCATGTATATTTTTTAGTAACAATTTCAGTTAAACCTTTTAAGAATAAATATATTTTTGTTATCTAAACGTTTGACCTCTTTATTTTACAATTTTGGAATCGAAACGGGGAATCGATAAGAACCGGAATCGATAAGCAGAACCGGAATCGAAATCGGAATCGATACATTTCAAACGATACCCATCCCTACTTAGAACACAATATAATTCTTAGTGTCATGGACACAAATAAAGACACAAAATGTGTCTTAGATACAAAACATCAAAATACAGGAAAAGAACATATCTCATCAATACAACAGTCATTACATGTATGTATGTAGCATACTGAAAGGTATACATGCATATAATTACATATATGCTGTGATGCCCCTGTGGGTGCATCAGTAGATAGGGTGTGGCTGTTCTGTCTGTGCTGCATTGGCTCCAGTGATTGCACCGATTGCAGTAACTCAGGGCACCTGGGTCTGGTGCTCTGCAGCTATCTTAAAGCCTCTCTGCTCCTGTCTGCTCTCTCGCTCTGTTTTCCTGCAGGCACCCGGCTCTGATGAGTATAACCAATGTGTTGAATTGACCAGTGTTGTGCAAATAAACACCTTTACCTACCCGTTGACATGTTGTGTCTCCTTTTTGTTGTGGCCTTTTGAGCCAGGTCGCAACAAATGGGGGCTCGTCCAACGGGTTATTTATTTAAAAAGTTTGTGTAGTGCTCATTGAGCAGCTGATTCATTGTTGTGGTCCAGCTGTGTGCTGGCTCTGCACTGCTATTTGGGGGACACATCATGTCTTTTGGGTTTCAGGATGCTTTAGTGTGTGACATGGCATCAGGGTTTGTGTGCCAATCAGAAGGTAAGATATTGCTGTTTGTTACGCTTTTGTAAAAGAGATTTTCCCCGCTAGGCTTAAGTGGCGTTTCCCCTTGGGTTCCGTCTGTTTGTTTTTTTCATAGTGTTGTGGCGACGTGGTTGGTGTCAGCTGTTTTCGGACAGCTGTCTCGGGGGCACATCCGCGTGATTTCTTGGTGTTACCTGCGTGCAGGTCGCTCCATAAATCCGCCGGGTTCCAGTGCGTAATTACCCGCCGCAAGCCACATGAAGACTAGGTGAGATTAGGAAGATTTTGGTAAGGCAGTTAGGGGGGGAATTCTCTGTTGGGTTTTGTCTTTTCGCCCAGGCGTGTTGACAGTTGAGTACTTTGCTTTCTGATTGGGTATAGGCAATATATTATGGCTTCTTTGTCAGCGTTTGTGGATGCGCCCTCAGTATCTTTCTTGGATGGTTGCCAGAAGGCGCAGTTGATCAAAATAGCAGAGCATTATGAAATTGCTGTTGTAGGGAGCAAGCGGAAAGATGACATTAAAGCTGTCATCGTGTCATCTTTGTTTGAGCGGGGAGTGTTACAGAAGAGTGAGTCTGGTGTGGCAGGGGTCGGGCCAGTAGTGGTTCAGACAGCTGGTTTGACATTCGAACAGCAAAAGGAGCTTTTGGCCATGCAGTTTAATCAGGAGAGATTGCAGTTGGAGATGAAATTGGAGCAGGAGAGATTGCAGTTGGAGTTGAAGTTGGAGCAGGAGAAGTTGCAGTTGGAGATGAGGGGTCAGCAGCAGTAGGTAGAGAAGCGTTTAGAGGTGGAGAAGGTGCTGGAGGTGGAAAAGATGAAATGTGAGGTGGAACATGCTAGATTACGGCTGATGGGAGAGGGCAAGTTTTCTCCAGGGGAGGATGGTGGTGCTAGGTTAGCATCAGGCAGTGGCGATATAATTTCTTACTTGCGATTAGTGCCAAGTTCAATGAGCGTGACCCGGACATTTTTTTCACTCTATTTGAACACATAGCAGAGGCAAGAAACTGGTCAGATTCGGACAGAGTGCTGTTACTTCAGTGTGTACTCACTGGGCGAGCACAGGAAGCCTATTCAGCTATTTGTGGCGAAAATACTTTGGACTATGATAGAGTAAAATCAGCGGTGTTGAAATCTTACGAACTGGTTCCTGAAGCGTATCGTCAAAGGTTCAGAAGTGGGGTCAAGGGAGATAAGCAGACACATGTGGAGTTTATCCGTGATTTAACTTCTCATTTTCAGCGGTGGTGCGCGGCAGCAAAGGTTGCAAGTTTTGATGGTCTTTGTGAGCTCATTGTCTTGGAACAATTTAAAAACATTCTCCCTCAGCGTGTGGCCACATATGTGAATGAACAGAAACCTCCCACCGCGTTTAGAACTGCTGAATTAGTGGACGATTTTGTGTTGACACATAAGGGCAGTTTTGCGGAGAAATATTCTAGGGGTGATTGGAAACGTGGAGAAGACAATGGAGATGCCCGTGCAAAGTTTTCACCAGGCTCCTCCCGTAGATTTGCAGGTACAGGGCGACCCGAGGGGGCCAAAGTGGACCAATGTCACTATTGCAAAGGTGGGGGTCATTGGAAGGAGCAGTGTCCATTGCTGGAAACGAAGGGGAAGCCTCGTTTGTCACCACATGCTCCAGCCATGTGTTGTTCTGCCGTGTTGGTTAAAAAGCCACAGGGTGTAGGATCGGGCATGGTGCCTGATAAGAAGCTGGTTTGTGCCGACTTGGATGTGGGTTCTGTTTTTGGGCCGTTCATAACGGAAGCCGTTGTGTCAATAGTTGGTAGTGATAAGTATGTTCCGATTAAGGTGTTGCGTGACACAGCAGCTAGATACTCATTTATTGTTGAGTCAGTGTTGCCTTTTTCGTCAGAGACAGAGACGGGGGATTTTGTGCTGATGAGGGGAATGGAGATGGGCTTGATTCCTGTGCGACGTCATACAGTAGTGCTGGATTGTGAGCTGGTACGGGGAATTGTGTCTATCGGCGTGCGTCCCGCATTGCCACTTGATGGGGTACAGATGATTTTGGGCAACGATCTTGCTGGTTGTGTGGTGTGGGCAGGTGTGCCACTGCCTGTGGTGGTTTCCAGACCGTTGGCATCTGTAGAGCCAGATAAGAGTGGTTTGCAATTTCCAAGTGTGTCTCCTTTTTATACTATTACGCGTGTGCAGAGCCGTAGGATGTCTACTGACCTACCTGTTTCGGAGTCTGGAAAAAGTGGCCCAACACGGTCCTTTGACTTTCAGATCGAGACAAAGGTGAAGGAGAAGAAAGAGAGGAAACGCCGCAAAGCGAAGAAGAGGAGGCCGAAGGAGGTCAGCGCGCCCAAGAGGCCGATGAGCGCCTACATGCTGTGGCTCAACGCCAGCCAACCCAAGGAGGAGTGGGACATAAAGGCAGTGGAATCGAAGAAGCAGTACGAAATCGCAAGGCAAGAGCTCGAAGACAGAGGCGGAGGAGGAGCGTCCTCCAGTCCTAAGATGGAAAGTAAAAAGCTGGAGTTAAGAAGAAGGATGTTGGGTTGTCGTGGACCCCTTTGGGGCCCCGTCTTAAGGGGGGGGCTGTGATGCCCCTGTGGGTGCATCAGTAGATAGGGTGTGGCTGTTCTGTCTGTGCTGCATTGGCTCCAGTGATTGCACCGATTGCAGTAACTCAGGGCACCTGGGTCTGGTGCTCTGCAGCTATCTTAAAGCCTCTCTGCTCCTGTCTGCTCTCTCGCTTTGTTTTCCTGCAGGCACCCGGCTCTGATGAGTATAACCAATGTGTTGAATTGACCAGTGTTGTGCAAATAAACACCTTTACCTACCCGTTGACATGTTGTGTCTCCTTTTTGTTGTGGCCTTTTGAGCCAGGTCGCAACATATGCACATTGTGAATATAAATAAAATGCCTTACACCTAATTACCATGACAATATTTAGAAATATTTTCCCAAACTTAATTTTCCAACTCTTTAAAAGCATACTCTATCTTGTTTATTCCTTATAAACTATGTATACAAAAATAAATATGATTATAGTTGTTTAACTGTATCTATATCTTGAACAACAACCACCAGCTAGACACCACTAGCTAGACACCACTGGATAGTGTTCTGTTGTGGCTTACTTGCTATTGCAAGTTAATAATATACTTATATGTACAATTGACATTATCTGAGTTAATTGAAGGTGTTTTTATTTTCGTTTCACTGTAACTATAGGCTAGCCCCACTACCCCTGTTTTGCCATATAGGCTCAACATGTCATGAAAAGACAGACAGATGTGAGATCATCAAGTAAAATACAAATTCAAAAATGATCCTTACCAAGTGTTGAATTCAGAGTCTGCCTGTTGAGGATGTCATAGTGGTGCTCTCCATGAAAACAGTATATTACCAATATTGGAAACATCAGCCAAAAATATGATTTGTCATAGCAGGAAAAGCACACGTTTTACTGATGACAATAACGACGGCTCTGCTCTATTCAAATGTCCTGAGGCCATGACAGGGTGACAGTGAACCAGCATGAATAATGCCAAGAATGGAGGTTGAATGCAATTTACCCATCATAAATCTCATTATTTACACTGTTGATTGTGTCCTACATATCAAACTATTTTTTGAAAGAAATCACGCAGATTTCATTTTTTTTTTTAAAGTATGAGAAATGTGGTCTAGTCTTTTCATTTCTAAGAGTTAGTCAGTGTCATTTATAGGTATCTGATTTGAGTAAAAGATTATACTTATCAAGACAAGTGTGAAATCATCAGTTTAAATCATAAAAGCTAGTGGAGCCACGCTGCGGCAAAACTGTGGCGCTTACACTGTAGGTGCGCCCAGGGCCGGACTGGGACAATTATGCCCCTTTCACACCAACGCGTTTTCAGCTCCGGCTAGGAGCTGGAGCCTGAAAAGTACCGGTTTTTCCTGTTCACACCGCAGAGGCGCCGCCTCTTATGCCCCTTCCACACCAACGCGTTTTCAGCTCCGGCTCGGAGTTGGAGCCTGAAAAGTACCGGTTTTTCCTGTTCACACCGCAGAGGCGCCGCCTCTTAGCTCCGGAATCCGGTTCACTTCCAGCTCCAAAAAATTGTCGGTCTAGAGGCAAGAGCTTCGGAGCTAAGAGGCGGCGTCGCTTACGTCTCTCTTACGTCGAGGCGGGTTGAAGTAGATGCTGAAGACCACAAAGAAGTCTTGCATTTCGCATGTGATGTTTGTAAAGTTCCAAGTAAAGTCGTCCCCTGTTAAGTCGTCCAATGCCTTCCATTTCGTTTCGTAAGAGGATAACCAAAGTGAATAGTGCTTCAATACAATCGGCCATTGTTGTTGTTGTCGATGTGAGGGATTTCCGCGCGGTTTGGATTTTATGAAGCAGGCACGTAAACGGTGACGTCATGACGCAGCAGCGGCAGCTCTGGGCGGTGTGAACAGAGCGGGAGCAGAAAAGGGAAACCGGAGCTGAACCAGAAAAGCTCCCGCTCGGAGCTAGAAAGGGAAAAGCGCTGGTGTGAAAGCCGCATAAATCAGGCTGGGAATTATACACCCAGCCAGGCAGTGGCGGCGCCAGAGTATTTTTGTTGGGTAATCTATGGTAGGGCTAACCCAGCGCCATATAGATAGAAGAGTTACAAGATCTCCGTTCACTCCAATGGACCAGTTTTTTTACAGCAATGGCGGATCGTGGAGCTCTCAATAGTTCCCCGGAAGTTAGCTTGCCGCTGACTTGCGGGGCTATCTGCGGCTAGCAGCACAGTAGAGTTGCAGCATACCGTTCGTGTTGGACTTTGAAAGGTAAGAAGACGTTTAAAGATGTATATTGCGGATATTATCAGCACATCTGAGTCAAATTAACATGTGTATTAAAGGATGTTAGTGGATTCCGTGAAGATTATCCCTAAATCAGTAGATTTAGGGAACGTTTACAGATAACAGATTAGGCTAGGATTCCGGATAACGTTACCAACACACACGAACAGCCTATTAATCCGTTCTCTTAATGTTATTTCAACCCAACGTTGTGCTTTTATCCGGGGTGGAGGGAGTTAAATATTAGTTAAATATAACATTGGGGCGTGTGATTGTAGTGGTGGTGAAATGAGGATATCCATTTTAGAGTTCAAGCTAGTATAATATAGTTCACGTTACACAATAATAAGGAAGAGAGCTATTTTTGTGATACATCGCTATTGATATGGATTTATTTGAGACTTCCAAACAGTAAACAAAAACGTAACTTATGGGTGAGTGTTTTTAGCAGAGCCATATAATGTCCTTGTGATTCTGTTGATTATTACCTGTCTGTATTATGTTGCAGCTCAGCTGATTTTGGATTGATGGCAAAGGGAGAGGGACTTAAGTGAGAGTGAAAACACAAGGTAAGTTTCAAGGTAATATCAGCAATTTCCCATCCTATAGGTTGCTAGATGTATCTAACCCTTTCTCCTGTCTCCCTCTCTCAGCACAAGAACCCCAGGGGGATTCAATGGAGCCTGAAGACCTGCAATGAGACCCTCACACTGCACCTGAGTCTCAACTCCCAGAGCTTTGCAAGCCTCTCCCTGTTCCTTATTTTGATTAAACAGACGTTAAGCTTCCCAATGGTGTGGTCTTCGTTTTGTGAAAAATAGGATTACCTCACATATGTTGTTGTTGCTGTTGTTGTCTTTTGTGATAGTTAAATTGCTCCTGCTGACTTGAGCCAGCCATTCTTTCTTCCTCTCTGTGTCAGTGGGGAAACTTTACATGTGTACTCCTTTCTCTGAGCGCTTGGAGCAGCACAGCAAACCATGGGGGAGACTATATGCTAGGACAACACAGAGGAAAAGGCACAGACAAACTGCATGATATGCTATTCAATGTTTATTGAATTCCATTTATTTACAATGGATGTTCCTAAAACAACACATTTAACATCATCATCATCATCATGCTGCTGCTAGTCCTTTGATAGTCACCTGTTGGTCTCCTGTCCTTTCTGAAAGTCATAAAGATTACATTAGTCATTTAGATTACTTATGTCCTCAATTACCAGGGGATTACTGAAACCACCATGAATTAAAGAAATGGTAGAAATGTATCTAATCAGAATTTTGAAACCTTCCTTCCCTCCCTCTAAATATATAAAAAAACATTAGGATGTGATGCTCCTGACTACCATACAAGTTTAAGAAGATAATATTTGTTTTAAATAATTCAAAGCAATAAACAACAGGCTCTTTAACCAAGGCAACGTTAGCCTAACATGTATGTTAACAGGTAAGATAGCTGTTCACACTGTATATGTTTCTACTTTTTGTAATGCTATTTTATTTTTATTTAAGACGTTTACATTTTCGATTGTTTAATTCTAGTCTTTTAACTGTCTAATGTACAATACCTTGTCTTTTGCTGCTGCAGCGTAAACATTTCTCCAATTGGTATCAATAAAGTACTTCTTATTTGATCTTAATCCTCAAATATTAGCAAATGTTACTTTAAAAAAACATTGATGTGACTACATACACATATCGATATGTTGTATAAATATTGCAAATCCAAACCTTTATTGACCACTAATTACCAAAAATTGCATTTCTATCCTGGTATTAATGCATTCAAATCGTGATTCAAATGGCCCGCCACGAACTTCCGGGGAACAATTGAGTCTCCCTGAACCACGTGACGATCAAGCATTTTGGACTTCCGTTGTCGCAACTCTTCTATCTATATGGCGCTGGGCAGGACCAACTTTGCAGTAGGTGAAATAGCAAAGTCCTCTGGTTTCGCTAATATGCTTTTTACAACAAAGCTGCAATCTGATTGGACTAACCCCTAGCAGTCTTGTCTAAACGGGTAGATGCTGTTTGACTGCAGTAACTACGCTTTCTTGCACGGATAGCATGTATCTTTCCTATTCTTAATAGCCTATATCGTTGTTATATTACATACTGTTGGAAATGATTTATCAAACAAATCTATGCCCACCAAATGATGCCCATCTTCATTAGAATGCCATCTTAAAAGCTGCATTACCACTTCTTAATCACAGCACTATGTTTAAACCCCAGGTAAACGATTAGCACATTGTCAAATGTAAAAGCCTTAGCTACAGAAAAGCCTAGCATTACTTTAAATTCCAATAAGGACATAATTAACTAACTATATGTTAAATTACGAGTTAAGAAATTAGCACATTTGCTATGTAGCATTTTCCCAGTGTGAAGCTAGCCCTGGATGCTATCAGAGTTTTAGCTATTGTTAGCAACTTTGTTCTTTGAAATATTTTCTCGAATTCATTAGTTAGGCTACTCCTCATAATAATAAATGCCTTTTCTCTTGTAATGGTAAAAGGGTAAACAAATAGTAAAATAATGTAATATGGGCTGCGCTACATAAGCTAGCTATCTTTGTAACAGTTCAAGGCTTGACAAGTGAAACGAGGGCCGTGTCTCAATTCAGGGGTTGCATACTTCGAAGGGTGCATTCGTAGACCGCTTACGTCACTTCCGCCGAAAAAAGGCTGTCCCAATTTTAAAAAAGACGAGACTCCTCCGAATGCGGCCCACGAATGCAGCCTACTTTTCCCCAATTTGAAGGATACATCTGATGTACACTCCGTGGCCTACCATATCCCAGGGTGCAATGCGCGCAGGGAAGAGGGAGTTTTTTTCAAATGAAATGGCTTCCGGTCTCCCCAGCAGAGTGGATTTAAAAGCAGCAGCGAGCGGAGGAATCACTAATAAATGTGAGTATTGGGTTTTAACTTAGTTTAAATTAACTAACGTCACACACGTCAAACCCAAGGGGCATTAAAACGTACATTTTCGTTAAATAATACGGATACATATGTGACGCTAACTAGCTGGACGTACTGCACTGTTGTTTACACTTATTTTTTATTCAATTCAGAAGTTTACTTAAGTCATACAGAGATCTTGGCTCTGTTATAGATAAGTTATACTTTATATTACATACATAGACCAAAGTGAAAACATTTAGACCGATATAGCCTACAGTACGGTGGGATTTATAAAACGCTACCCTGACGTGTAGCTGCTGTTAGCTTTATTTATTTCTCTGACATGTTCCAATGTTTTACTGTTTATTACAACCTTTTTATTCAGCTCATGCTGCTTTGAGGTAGAGCAAAAAAAAAGCCTATTTTCAATATTTCCACCAGATTTGATCATCTTTTACTTAGGTTAAAGTGTATTTAATTTATCCTGATCCCATAATAATAAGACAATCACAAATAGACAGCAGCCTTTTGCTTGATGTTAGTTTGTGCCGTGCTGTCAAAGGGATGCAGGTGTGACTGTCATTTCATCTCTTTAGTTTTAAAAAAAACTGAACAGTACATCATTTAAAATCATCCTTTAGGGATTGTTTGTCTGAAATGCTGAGTTACATTTTGCAATAATACTTCTGCAACCCTGTGTCTAATATGATTAATTCACTTTTTTATTTTTATCTTGTTTTTCTCTGTAATTAGGAAAATTCTGGAGAAATGGATCTGCTGGAGAAGGACCCCTAATCTGAAAAGTGCACAGCGGATCATCAGGACAGAGCTGCATCCACCTGGACCCCCGAGGTGCTGGAGAAAGCAAAACGGCGATCAGGAGCATCCTCCACCCAGACCTCTGCTTACTGCCGTCCTACAGACTTGTGTCTTAGTTTCAGAATTTGATTTTGTATGTGTCCTTTCTTTTAATATATATTTAACGATTATAGCTTGAGTCTGTCTGATTCCCCAAACAGCTGCTTCTATATACTTGCTGCACATACAATACAAATAAACAACTCCATAAACACACTTTTGCTGATATTTGTGTTACTGCTGGTGATGTTAAATAACATGATTGATTTCCTCTGTCTCAATGATGAAAGTTATAATGATAGAAGACATGAAGCTGCAGAGAGAGGATGGACATATTATTACCTATACTTTGTGAAAATACAATATTAAATTGTAATTGTTAAACACATTGTTTATTTCATTTACTGAGGTTTTAACCATTATTTACAACATGTGTACATAAGCAGTGGAATAATAGGGTATCTCTAGGTCATTAAACTGTCTTCAGTTTAATTTTATTAATACAAAAAAAAGGTCATAGAAAATGTTTAATTGTGTCTTTCAGCAGAGCGGGGGGTCACAGTGCTGCTGGACCTGGAGGTGCTGACCTGGTGTCAGTGGGACATCATCTGGTCAGGGTTAGGGGAAGAAGGAGAATATAAACTGTTATAATCACAGCTATTAAGATTAGAACACTACTATTGTTGACAATCAATCGATACAACATGCTTTTGTTCATTTAAAAAAACATTGTTTTATTAGTACAGAAAAAATAAGACTTATTTTAAATATGAAATAATATGATTCAATTACATCAGCTAGCCTATATATAATTTAATTGTTAACTTACTAATGTAACATTACTGGGGACTAAAGGAACAGCTTCATCGTATTTACCTGGCCATGGTCCTCTTTAATTCATCGCCGACGGTGATCTCCAAAAAAATGTAAAAGTAAAGTTTCTGGATCCTTTTCAGCTGAGTTAGAATTTGCTAGCAGGCTGCTGGAGCAGCGCAACCGAACAGCGCGTATCACGTGACGTAAATACGAAGCACTCCGTAGGCTAGACCGTCTAATTTCGTAGGCCGCTCGGTCCAGCCTACCCGGTCTACGTGGGCTGAGTCCTCCGTGGACCGTGTAGGCTGCGTACCCCGAAGGATACAACCCCTGAATTGAGACACGGCCAGTAACTACAGTAGGGAACAGATAATCACTGCTCGCAAGACATGGCTATTAAACTTGCAAAAGTAAACATAGGGATAATATTAATCACATCCATTTTAGCCGCAAGTAAGGACACACGCATTCCTATCTGAATGTACACACTGACAGCCTGTGCCTGAGAAAGCACTGAACAATAACCTGCAGTTCATTTACAATTAAAAGTCTTCAGCAGAGTGTCTGTGTTGGAGTGCCAGACGCACTTAGAGGAGATATGCAGTGAAGCGTTGCACACAGCAAACACCACAGCATTGGCTGCTCAACTTAAAGGTGGTGGTGGATATTTTTAGCTCTCTTATTTACTTTCCCCCGGCTTGTTCTTTTTCTCTTTTTGTTTCTTCCCCCAGATGTCTCCCACTCAATGCTTTTCCCATTCGCCCACATTTCTGTCTGTCTTACTACAAATACTTGGCATCAAAACCAAACTTCAATGTGAATTCATATGAGTGCATGTAAGTGGAGAAGAACAATCAGGGAAGAAGAAATGATGAGTGCAGGAGGAATTCATGCATTATGGAGGAGGGTGGGCAGTAGGACAGAGGAAGAGGGAGTCATTAATCAATCGACTTGTCCTTACTCCAGACAAAGTGCAGCTCACATGAAGGTCCTCATTTGCTTCTTATACAGTAAAGAAGGTATGGGGGTAGGCATTGGTTAGATTTAGGAACATTTGATCTGATATGCCAAGGAATTAAGGCAAAGTATATCCAATAAGTGTTTACCTTGATTTTAGAATACGCTTTACTTCAAAGCAGGGTCGGCGTCATGGGGGGTCATTCGCGGGCCATGCCCCCCCAAATGAGTCACTGTGCCCCCCCAACTCAGGGTGGGCAAGCCTTGCCACTTTGCCGTTTTTTTTTTTTTTTTTAATCATATAAGTGAAAACGTTTCCACTAAAGGTTTTTTGTGTGAAATACATCAGAAATAAATACAAATATAAAACACAGCCTGAGCTGTGCTCACTGCTGCTCTCTGATTGGTGTGTTGCTTGACCAATGACCCCCGACTTTTGTTTTGTTATCATTCCGTGGCTGTGTGTTTAGATCAGTGGTCCCCAAACTAAGGCCCGCGGGCCGGGTACGGCCCGCCTCCACATTTGGCCCGGCCCCCTGAACAATACTAGAGACGCATTATGATTTTTTTTTTTTTTTTTTGCCACCCGAATCCTAGACTAGCCCCTGTCAAAATGTTGTGACCTGCTCTATCGAAATCAGTCGCATTGACCCGAAGACACCTTTTGAGTTGTATACACTGTTGGAAAGAGGATATTCCTAGCTTTCTAATGATATCAGGATTGTTTTTGTACTTCAAATATTAAGCGAAATATGTCACATTATATAATGACTGTCACCGAGTCATCATTGTGAGAAAAAGGCCTTCAAAGTTGTCTCTTCTCTGGAATCCATCGATCTGATTGATTATTAGCGGAGCAAATGATCAAAATACTACCGAGGGAAGATATTTCCGTTTGGAGGGGAAGCTCGCGAGTGTGTGTGTATACGTGTGCGTGTGAGTGTGTGTGCTTGTGTAATTTTGCGTTTGTGTGTATTGTGTTTGTTTCCCGGGGAAAACACTCACGAGAAACACCGGCTGTTGTTATGCTTGCCGTTCTCCGCTTGTAATTATGCCGAAGCTTCAAAGTTGTATTTATCATCTGAATTTGCCGAAACAAGTTTAATATTCTGAAAGCCAAGACTTTGTTTAATTGAAATCAGATGAAAACAAACTGTAACGGACCCTGCAGTGTTATCTATGATTACTATACTCTTACATTCATAATTTCAGCGGAGTGTGGGGGGGGGGGGGGGGGGGGGGAGCGGCGCTGCGGAAGAGCAGATTGCGAGTGAGAAATAAATAGGAAATAAAAGTTTCATATTCTGAAAGCCAAGACTTTGTTTGTTTAAAATCAAACAAAACACCCGAAAGCTAAACTTTTACCTGTTAAGATTGTGCATGGCACAACAGAAAGTTACAGTAATTTTCAATGGACTTTTTTTCTGTGAAGAACCCAGAGAGGGTTATTTGGTTATTATTTATTTCATAAATAGTGTTATTTATTTCATTAATAGTGTTATTATTTATTTCCTGACTTTTTTTCTGTGAAGATCCCGGAAAGGGTTATTAATATTTGGTTATGTGTGGCTTTCTAGAAAACAATACATGTTTACGTTTAGACACCCATGCGATCGTCACACTTTTTCTGTTACAAACTGACCCGGCCCCCATCAGAGAAGGGAAAAGTTATGTGGCCCTCACAGGAAAAAGTTTGGGGACCCCTGGTTTAGATGAAAGCCCAGTGGCGATCTGTTCATCTGTTACACTGATTATACAGTAAAGCCATCGAAAATAATATGATATACAGTACAGTACAAGTAGCCTACTTCTGGGTCTCTGTGTTGAATTCAAACTCGGCTCTGTGTGTGTGTGGCACGAGCGCATTTTGTGAGTGCGCGAGTGGTAACGCGGAATGTTGTTGTTAGCATCTGGTTAGCTAGCTATGCTAACGGATATACAGAGCTGTTTCTACACCAAGGTGGAGGACAGTCCTCTCCTGTCAGACTGAGAGGATCGTATAACCTCAGCTCAGTGAGGTAAGGACTCTCTCAGTGTTTAGATAGTTAACTTTAGTGTAAGTTATCTCAGTGGGTCTCAAACGGTTTGGTCACCATTTATGTAAACAAGTATTTGCGAGGAACACCTTTATATATGATCATTATAGTTATTAAAGAATAAGAGAATAAATGAAAAACGGGTATGAAATACTATAGGACAGTAACACAAGAATACAGTTTAAAAGGGGAGTGATTAGTAAAATATCCATGAAGAAAAAGTAAATCTGTTTACAGTTCTGTTTCATATGGATGCTGAGAGATGTAGGCTATCCATAGATCTCTTCATTTTGCTCTCAAAGTGCACCAGATTGATGCTTTTAACTTCAATATTTTAAAAATAATCTTCCCGGGGGAGCATGCCCCCAGAGCCTCCTAGAGGAGGTTAGGTCCGCCCCCACCTAAAACATGTTCGCATGGATAGGATACTAAATACATTTGCACACTTTTTATATGGTGGCCTATGTCCTTATATGTTTCTGTTTTGGTGGTCGTGCCACAACCGTGCATGTATGCAGAAGTCATAGGTGCGCTATAAAATAGCACTACACCCCTGCAATGGGTGTGAAAGACAATGGACTTTACAGCATGTTTTTTTAAATTGAAGTTGCGTTGGTGTTTGTGTGTTGGTTGTTGACGGCAGTGTGTGTCCCCCCGTGGTAATTGCCCCCCCATTCGATTTGTTCTAGAGCCGACCCTGCTTCAAAGGGATTCTTTTTTTGAAGTGGGGTTTTATGAAGTAGGCCTACTTGTTGGGCTAACCCATACAGTGGTGGGGCTCAAGTCAGTATTTGTAATGTAATTACATACACGCTATATCGCACCCAGTGGCGTTTTTATATGTACAAAAGTGGTGGGGCACAAAAAACTTAGATGTCTATATATAAGCTTCTGCAGTGAGGTTCATGGCTGGTGAGGCTCTGACTCTTCAGGTTTACAAATATTATATTTTGACCTAAATCAAAATATCATATTATTTTCAAAAGCTTTTTTTGTCTGATGCTTCAATTAATTTTAAACAGACAGTTCAACAAAAGGATACCCAAAAAATGTAATTTTATCATTTAAATATTGAATTGTTCTCTCTTAGTAAGATCCCATTTTCAATCAAATTGCAGTCTTACCTTGACATGAAGATGAAGTCCATTTGCCTATCCTTCTGGACAAAAATTTCTATTACTTTTTTGTAAAAGTCCTCCTTATGTTCTTGTAGTTTCAAAAGTCTATCATAAATCTGATCTAATCAATAGATTTATGATTCGAAAATTATAAAAGTAGGGTAGACATGTGGATATTATCCGGCTGAACAAAACGTGCATTTATCTAACAGGTTTGTTTCCCACAGATCTTATTTTGAGCTATTTTCTAAAATCCTATGGAGAAATATCATTGCTTTTTTGTGGAGGGAAGCCATGCGCAGTTTATTTCCGGGTTTTAGGACGCCTCACTGCAGCTCTCTCTCCTCCTCTTCACACACCACACTTTTCGCGGCACACGTACTTACAGCCAATCAGCTCTGAATTATGTGAGATGACGTATGGTGGGGATGGCAGCACTATGCCCCTATGGTCATTATTTGTTTGCCACACACATTAAATAGGACAATACTCTGAGCATGCGCAGTGTAGTTTTTACAGTCACCATTGACTTAAACAGGGAGAGGGAGGGGCAGGATCGGGTTTTGTCCCACATGGCTCAAAACAGCTCAATAGGCACACACTGTAGACACTAATTAGAAGAACACAGACTAAAACAGCAATGTACAGACGAATCAGATGAATAAACATGATCTTAAAATATATTTTATATATTTTTTAATTTATTTTTTGCATTTTTTTGTAATCATTACTTTTAATACTTTCTGCTGACACTAGGTGGGGCTGTGCCCCACCTGCCCCTAATGACCAGTCGCCACTGATCGCACCCCTTGACAGTGAAACGCACGCGTGAGGCTTTTATTAGCTTTTATTAGTCTCCTTTTATCAGCTAAATTACATCGAGAGCAACAGGTGTGAGTTAAACAATACAATAGCCTATTCTGCTAATTCCACGTTGTTACAACATGCTACGCAGCGGCAGAAACAAGAAAAGTTGGCATATAGAATTGACACGGAGAGAGAGAGGGAGAGTGAGGGAGAGAGACAGAGACACAGGTAAACAGAGAGAGACAGACACAGCACACAACAGGTAGCCTGTATCTCTATTGTCATACAAAACACTTTTTCAAATGACCCATTATTACAAAATATAATCAAAACTCACTATTCACTCTTCAGGTGGGTCGTGTGACTCTGGCACCTGTTCGACTTGTACCTCAATGCGAGGGCGTTTAAGAGCAAATCTATCCATCCGAAATATACAATTAATCCTAGAAGTTCTGCTGTCTGTCTGCAATTTACTCGGCGAGAATTTGGGGACTTTTCACTGAACGTAACGAATCAGTAATGCATGACGCAGCAGACCCAACGTTTCGTTGCTCTGATTGGCTGTAGGTCTGTTCAAATTGCATTCGGAGGCATTTTGATCTGACCGCGGCCGCGCGTGAGAGAATGTCCACACCTTAAGTGTATAAAACTCCCCCACTACTTAGACTATTCCTTGCACCCCTCTAGCATAAGCCTGAATGGTCTCAACCATATTGCGTCAGTAACGTGCACTTGTTGTTACAGCAGGATCATTAGAGGCTTCTCAATACTCAAATTTCCCCTCCTCGACTCCCCTCCTCGGCTCCCCTCCTCGAGACTTAGACCCGCCCACAGGAGATGCGAGCGGAGGACCGAGGAGGGGAACCGAGGAGAGAGGAGGGGAAGCAGCAGACGTTTAAAGAAATGAGAACTCCTCTCCTCTGAGCGGTCATTTTAAAGAGACGTCCGTTCATTATTACGTGGCAACAGCTGCATCAGCTGTCGAGTGTTTTGTCATAGCGCTGTATCTCTGTTAGATCAGCTGAACATTGTTCCCCCACATATTTACTTTGAATTCATTGAGAGTGCGGTATAATGAGACAATAACAGGCTAAAGATGCGGACACACACACACAAATATATGTATATAAATATATACAATTTAAAGTATGAGAGCACTCTCATAATAACGTAACACAATCAGAGACTGGATATATCCCCCCCTCTCTCTGGTCGCTGAAATGGGGAATTGAAATTACGGGCCAAAAGTTGTATTTACAAGTAGGCCTATTAAAAGTAAGCAGAGGACACCAAACCAACTGAGACCCGTCTGTCCGCCGCATTTACGCACTGTACAAAACACACCTACACACTATAACACACACACACCTACAGCTCCTAAAGCATAAGCCGTTGTGTATTTTATTATGTGAAGCAATGGTCTTGGAAAAATATCGACTTTGTTTGTAGATATCTACTAAACTAAAGCAAATAAAGAGAGTAGCAGGCCTGTTATACTGAGTGATATATATTATACACACTGCTCTGCTTTCTGCACGGACCTTACAGCTGTTCTCTCTGGATACATCGCGACGGGATGAAAGCAGTTTCTAAAATAATATCCAGGGGATGCATGCATAGCTGTCATTGGCTGAGATAAGTCCGGCCGTGCGTCACGCCTCCACCGTTCCCGGAAATGCATCCGTGGAGGAACCATCAGTGTATCCTCGGTTATAGCTCCTCCAGAGAGCCTCCTCGACGCTCGATCCTCGGTGTGCATTTATGGCGCGTTTCCACTGCAGCGGGTAGCCCCGTTTAAGCGTCCTTAACCATCCTCAAGCGGCCAGGCCGGTTTTTGGTGGCGTTTCCATATAGTCCGGCCAGCGGGTACTTTTTCCCTCTTTTTCCGGCCTCATAAAATCGTGGTTCCCTCAGACCAGGGCCAGGGCTGAACTAGTGACGTCAACACTCTCGACTGCTGATTGGTCAGAGAGAATCGTCACAAGATTGCGCGCGAGTTCATCCCTAGCGTCGCATATATATCTAGAAGCAAGCTTGCAGCATTTTTATACACAGCATTTTGTAAACGGAGGAGCTACAAAAATGGCTACTTCTAAGAAAAGCACACCGTGGTCGACCGAGGAGGTGACGACGTTCCTACATCTCATTGGGGATGATACAATCCAGCGGGAGCTCGACGGAACAACTCGAAATGTGAACAAAAACAAAGCCGATCGCCCCGCCTACACTGCGTTGCTACCCCAGGTCCTAAACTGTAATGGAAATGCGCCACGGCCTGGGCCGGCCAGCGAGGCAGCCCGAGGCCAGAGCGAGGACGCTTAGGGACGCTTAAACGGGGCTACCCCGCTGCAGTGGAAACGCGCCATTAGAGAAATGAGACGTCCTTCAAAATGGCGCGCTGAAATTCATTTCCGGGTCACTACCGGAGGACCGAGGAGTCGAGCAGTCGAGGAGGGGAAATTTGAGTATTGAGAAGCCTCTAGTTTGTGTGTTGTGGACACGACCGGTAGATTTTCGCAATCCGTGTTCTCAACATGCTTACTTTAACATAATTTGTCATGGTCGGGCTAAGGTAGGGCTAAGCCATTTCTTGGTATGGCTGTAGCCTACCCCAGACATACCCTGGTGCCGCCACTGCAGCCAGGCCACTACCAGTTTTGTATGGTGCCATTTTGCTGGATTCATTTGTCAATATTTACAGCGTTGCTGTCCATAGTGATAGCCCTATACTTTAAATCTACTACCCAAAAATAAACATATGGACATGGGTTACTATTTAAAAAAAATTGCAAATCTATTTAGGAACCTATTCATGTGAACATATTTTAAGTGGGGGTGGACCTCAAATCCTCTAAGGGGGTCGGGGGCATGCTCCCCCAGTAAGATTATTTTTTAAATGTTGGACTTAAATGCATCAATCTGGTGCACTTTGAGGGGGAAATAAAGAGACAACCATATGAAACAGAACTGTATACATTTAAATAATCATAAAAACATAAAAACATGGCCATAACCAATAACATACCATGTCCAATATTTAAAAACATTTGAACTTGTTTATTTATTTGTTTTTGGTTAATTTATAGTTGTGATTGTGTCTGTGCTCCTGAACCATCCTCTCCTGTCTCCCTCCTCTCCCCCCCTCTCCCTCCTCTCCCTCCTCTCCCTCTGCTCCTCTTTTGCGGCTTTCACACCAGCGATTTTCCCTTTCTAGCTCCGAGCGGGAGCTTTTTTGGTTCAGCTCCGGTTTCCTTTTTCTGCTCCCGCTCTGTTCATACCTCCCAGAGCTGCCGCTGCTGCGTCATGACGTCACCGTGTACGTGCCTGCTTCATAAAATCTAAACCGCGCGGAAATCCCTCACATCGACAACAACAACAATGGCCGATTGTATTGAAGCGCTGTTCGCTTTGGTTATCCTCTTACGAAACGAAATGGAAGGCATCAGACGACTTTACAAGGGACGACTTTACTTGGAACTTTACAAACATCACACGCAGGCATTTTGTTGTTGTTCAGGAGGTTGATCCCGCCCATGCCCCTGCCCCCGCCTCGACGTAAGCGACACCGCGTTTTAGCTCCGAAGCTCTTGCCTCTAGACCAGTGGTTCTCAAACTTTTTTCAATAATGTACCCCCTTTGAAAAAAAAATTCAGCCATGTACCCCCTGATCAGCACAAAAATTGTTAGGGAAAAAATGCCTATATAAAGAGGTACAGTACAGCGCTGCACTATCAGTGTCTGATTTATTAAAACAACAACCTTGTAACTGAGAAACACTTAAATGCTACATTTCAAATGTTTACAATCTACTAAATTCATGGCAAACCAATTTTAACATCATGCAATAATAACACTAAGATGACATTAGTTGCATTGAACTGATCTTTTTAATAAGTTGTACTGAGGAGAGATAGGGAGTCAGAGGCGGTGCAAGGAAGGTGCAAAAGGGTACTTTATTGGAGAGTAACTCAGGTCATGTTGTGCGGTTGCAGTCCGGGAAGAAGAGAGAGAAGCCAGGAGGGCACACAATATATATAGACCAACACATAACATGTCCGTGTGGAAACAATACCCAACTGTAGTTCCATGTGTGAATTATGTAACCCAGTGTATTAATAGGTGGTCACCACAAATGTGGCGAAGCCTGCGAGCTAGTTCAGGCAGTCAACTCGAGCACTTATGCTGCATTCATACATAACGCCCCCTTGCCACTCTACAACCAACCAAACAGAGTCTCCTTAATATGCCGCTCTATTTAACCTGCCAGATCTCTCTCCATGCATTGCTTGCTGCTGCTATTGCTGCTGCTACCTCGCTGCTGCTTGCGTGCTGCGTTCACTTGCTATTGCTGCGTTCATTTGCTATTGCTGCGTTCATGTTCCTGCTGCTGTGTTTCATGTTGCTGCTGCTTGCCTGCCGGTGCTGTCCTTGCAAATGTCTATTGCAATCTCTGACTCCGGAACCGAATCATCATACGCAAGAAGCCGTAAGAAATGCCTCATTCCCGAAACACAGGCTAGCTCAGAGCATGGTTCAGACGCCGCTGGAACGAGCCACAGCTCCCGCACGACACACATTCAGGTGTCCCTTCCGTCCTCATCTGGAGTAACTTTTAATATCCTTTGGGCCAGAGGAAGTCCCGAGTTCTACGCCAGCTCCGGTAACAACCCCTCTCTTGTGTGTTAGCTAAGAGTCACACTGTCTCTCGGTCGGTGGGTATTTAAACACCAAAAAAGGCAGGAGCAAGCTGACTCCGGCATTCCCAAAGTACCTGCCATCCTGTCCTACCTTCTCGAAGTAAAATCAGCGCTTGAAGCCTTTAATTGCACGATATATTCCCGTGAACAAACTCGATTTCCTCTACCTGCAATGTAAACAAATGTTTCTACTTCCGCGTTCAACCACGTTGTGCCGCTGACGTCACACTCCCGAGGATTCTGGGAATTGGAGTCCCAGATCCAGCCACGAGTTCTAGCTTCCTGCCCCCTGCAGCAGCAGTTCCTTAGGAATCGCATCTTGGCAGGTATATATAATACTATTCTGCATAAGCAATGTTTTATTATGGAAATATTTGGCCTGCAGTAAGTCATATTTGAGGCAATTATACAGAAGTTGTATGTGTATAACTATTTATACTAGGCCTACTATAAATCAATGAAATTAAAAACGGAAATAAATTAATAATTTCCATCACGTGAATATGAAGGGAAGCTCGATACATTTTTGACCATCATTTTAGACTTCAATCTCCTACAGTGTGTTTTCTATGAATACCATGAATTATTCTCTGCCAAGCGGCCATGTACATTTAATCACCTACCAAAGAAGAGTTTTTCCTTACAGGAATTAGCTCTACCTGCAATATCTGCCCCTCGCTGGGTGTGCCTTAGGAGGCTTCATGCTGCAAATCGTTTCCAAGCTCTTTCTAATCACAGATGTTCGTCAAATGACCTTATCACAGGCTTAAATTAAGGTTTCTTAGCAGGTTATGCTGGCTCCCAGGGACCCATGTCTGTTGAAACCTGCACTCAAGACTGAAGTTTGCACTGAAGGAGCCAGGAGTATTACACGTGCTGCTATTTAAACGTTTAAAAACACGACAGGCCGCTAGCCTATTGCTAGGAGGAATTATTCTAGCAACGTTTCTTTATTGAGCCGTTAGTTCCTCACGATTATTCTGTTAAGAGTATTATTAACTACTAAAGATTTTTCCCGTTTCTTTGCTCTGTAGATGACATGGCAGGGAAAGCAGACATCCCATATGCCTTCTGTGGCATATATATTTTAAGGTTTTACAATGAAATGTGCATTTGGTTTCCATAGTAGCCCACATTTCTTTGACACCTCATCAGAAGCATTATGCTGGATTCTCTGCAACACCTGTAAGCACCCCTTGGTGTCCATCTTTTAACCATTTCCTAGTTGTTAACTTTCCCAGATAAAACTTTTCAACAGCTAGGCCTACCTCTTTGAGAACAGGAACTAGAAGCCCTTCCACACGTCTAGAATTATCGGTTTCATTCTCGATAGTGTGCTGATGCAAGCTTCACTGCCACCAGACAAGCTGTCCCGCATCAGAACAGCCATAATTACAATTCATGTTATTTATGTAGCGCCTTTCCAAATGTTCAAAGTGCTCTACGTTATACTACATATTAGACTTGTAATATATTCAATACTGATTACTGCCTTCAATTATGGTCTCCCACTGGTAGTCTCTCTAAAAGAGATGTTTTATATTTATAAGGAACAAGCGCTAGCCTTTCTGTTCAAACCTTAAGGCACCATAGTCTTAGGTCACGTTCACACCTGCTTGGTTAGTAATATTGAATCGGTCCCTGTAGCGTTAACCCCTTGATGCGGTTCGTTGGATTGGTGTGGAAGCAGTCCGATACCTCTGCTCCGCCTAAAAGAGGTGGTCTCGGGTCGCTCGCTAGTAAACTCTGGAGAGGTTCATTGCTGGCGTGACGTAGTCCGCATCAAAACATGGGAAACAACTATTTGCGCGTCATCGCTTGTTTTGCTATCTATGCTGTGTGCAACATCCAGTAACCTATAGGGTCATGCATTCATTCTGGTGACTGCTTACCTCACTGGTCCCCTGTGTACAGAGAAAGGCAGTGGTGCAATCTCATCAGAGCCACCTGTCATCGGTGAAACCTCCTCACTGCATAACGTCTATGTGTTATAATGTTTTTAATGCACGTTGTCCGATTTATAATCCTATGCGCTGGCCGCAGAGTCTGTTGATGTACTCTCCAGATTAACAGCAGTATGAAAATAACCTGCCAATGCTCCATGATGCAGGCTACTGTAGGAATTGCTGGGATCTGCATTTTATCCGCTTGATGTCCTGCCAATTGTTGAAAAAGCATCTCCGTACAATGACTTTAGTTACAGTTCATAGTCTGTTTGAGGTTGCCTGGGTGAACGCAAACCCAACCTTCTGCAAATGAAACGATGTAATACACTTGTGTCTGGTGTAAAGACGCGGACTATTCGGCATGAATGCAATCTTAGAGATGGCTATTGCTCAGATCTTTGGTCCTTAGCCCCTCTGCGACGAGTGGAAGGTTATGTTCATTCTTTTATAATGACCTTGCGGTATCCTCAGATCCTCTCTAGTTACTTACAGATGCTGCGCCTTCTGCTGGTTCGGGGGATTTCACAATGAGTGGTTTGCCCCACCAGCTTTCCATGCCCTTTGTTCAACCAAATGACTCTGGATCAACACGTCAAGCCCTCAAGGATTTCCCATATTCTGCCTCCAACCAGGAGCATGATTCAAAGCATACAATTCAGCTTGGTACTTTATCTTCTTCTGTCCCAACCTCCTCTGTGTACTTATGCAATAGATATAATAGTTGTTCATGCATTAATTGTATTTTCATTCGAATCCTGCAATCTTCAAGGGCTAAGTATTAAGCCACGCTAGAGTTCATTCATTTGCTCCTCAAGGGCCTTAAGAAGGCACGACCTCCACGCAATGATAAAGACTGCCTCTTAACTTTGCACCCGTGCAAAGGTTAATGTATAAGTTCAGGCAAAGGGGTTTCACTATACATTGATAAACGTCAGATGCAGTTGTTACAGCTTTCTATTGGTTCTCAGGTGGCGAATATACACAGACCTCTCACCTTTTAATCCTCAGCATAATCTCTCCCTTACTGAATTAACTTTGGAGATCAAATATACACACTTTTTTGAAACATTCAATGTCTGACATTTCTGTTTGGGGAGTCAAGGAACCCCGAATAATCATTGCTAAAACTAACACTGTTTTCTTTGTCCTTTAACTTCCATGCGGAACTTCTCGCATCATTGCCCTCTGACACATGGGTCGGCACCCATGTTTATTCGATGGCTGCAAACCCAACGACGAGGGTTCTCCTCCAAGCTGCGTGATCTCTGCCTAAGCTGCGACCTGCCCCCAGATCGCTATTCCCACTGTTTAAGAATCTGCACAGCCACAACCGCAGCTCTATATCCGCCTACCTCAACCCTGAGTATCCTGGGCCGTTGGTCATCTTCTGCCTACCAGCGCTATATCATGCCTCACATGAATGAGATCCTTGCAGATCAAACAACCATGAGCTCTTGCACTACTCGATGATGAGTAACGTTCAAAGATGTATATCTGTAGAATTCTGTTATTGCATACCAGGTGGTTGCTGGGTTAGATTATATTTATTTCATTATATTATATTCCCCTCATAGCTGCATGCTTGTGGGTGAAAGCTCATTGTCGCTGCCTTAAAGACCTAGACACAGCAGTCTTGATAGTATATTCCCCTCAAAGCCGTATTAAAGGTGGGGTAGGTACATTTGAGAAACCGGCTCGAGATCGGTAGAATTTGAAAATACACAACCGGAGAAAATCTGCCACTTCCTCACAGAGCCCCTCCTCCAACACACACGAATGAGCACATGACCAATGAGGGCACGAGATAAGTTTGTGCCCCGATGGAAGGCTGACAGGCAGGTAGGCCATCCAGTTACTTTAGCCGGGCCGGCTATCGGGATGTTAAGAGCATTCCATGGAATATAACAAAAAGTGTATCTCGAGCCGGTTTCTCAAACTTACCTACCCCACCTTTAACATTAACATCATGGTAACACCATGGCGACCGGCGGCACACCTGCAGCTGTACCGCTTGTAATTAGGTTCAACTATAAAAACTTCGAACAAAACGCCGGCGTCACCAACAAAAGGAGCGCACACTGCAAAGTCTGCAATATTAAAATCAAGGATGCTGGTGCAACAACGTCAAATTTCATCAGGCACTTGAAAACTCACCCGGAGAGGTCAGTCACATTAACGCATATGGACGGTTAGCAAACATGTTTAGCTCAGCATCAGCTATGTAATGTTAACTTAGCTTGCTACTAGCTTTGTAACTGAATATTTGAAAAGATGAGTGAATGTTTGCTTGTCACACTTGTTTGCGTTGAGTGGCGTTGACATCCAACTCTTGACATGACATAAAAAAGGTCGGTAACGTTAATCATTACGTTCCGCTGCCACCATCTACTGGCTAACGTTAAACGTAGAAAAATACATAGTTACATACATAAATACATCTGTCGGTTTATAGGCAGGTTACAGGTTTATTGTTGATCACGTAACGTTAATGTTACAGGTTTATCAGGTTACCATTACACTGGGTTTGAGTGAGAGGATAGAGGAATATGTTTATTTATAGTAGACTTAAAATATGTAATTAGAGACCCAGTGTAATTAAACAATACGGTTGCAGAGGTCAAATTTTAACATTTTTGTCCACTGGCCAAATGGCTAGCCTAGTGAATGTTGAAATGTTACCAGCCACTCAATAGATTGCCATTGTTATGTTTGGCTGGTGCGTGCAACATACAGTACCAGCCACTTGCATGATATACCAGCATTTGGCTGGTAAATGGTGTTAATGGTAGATATCTCTTTTGGAACAAGTCATGTTTTAATATCACCAGTTCAGTATATTTCAGATAATATTGCAGCAATAGTTTTTTAGTTGCAAATGGCAAAGAACAAATGTTTACTTTTAAGTACTTTTAACACAGTTTCCCTGCGGGGGATTAATAAAGTATTTGTGATACTGATTTCTGATTCTGAAGTGTTTTGCTTATAAGTTGTTTGCATTTAGCTAAACTGTGATGTTTTTCCTCATATTGCATTGCAATAGCCTGTTTAAAGTGATCATATAACAAACAACTAATCAGTACTGATACTGTATGCTAATAGATATAGGAGTGATAATAATACAGTAAATGCTTTGAATTTCTTAGATATAGCTGTGCAGTATTCTTAACAGACTGGATAGCAGCAGACAATAGAAGGCTTATTACAACCAGAAGAGACATGAGACTTTTATGTTTTAGAGACTTGAGACTTGACTTGGACTCGTGACCAAAGACTTGAGACTTGACTTGGACTTGCAAAAAAAGACTTGTGAACATCTCTGATATATATACACACATGCATACATAATATGTATATACACAATATACATATATAAATATATGACAGATGGAATATTATTAAATATTGAAAAGATTGTATGAACCCTGTCTCACATAATTTACACGGTATACATTTTGAGTGATATAATGTTATTTCACACACTCAAAATTGATGTTCTGCTGTTGTTGTAGAGAAATTATTTCTGATTTGTGTTACATTTTTGAAAGTACAAGCCAGAGAATTAATCTATTTGTTTTTTCCACATTTCTTTTCACAGTGAGGAAGGCGATGAGGATATGGCTTCTGGATGCCCGAGTATTATGGGGAAGATGCCACCAAGGTCAGGAGGTACTGCAGGAGGTGCTCTGATGCTGGCAACAGAAGGGTGAAGACACCTGTGTACTGCAGGAAGTGTCAGGTCCCTCTGTGCTTCACTACCAAAAATAACTGTTACAGGGCATGGCATGACTTACTGGAGTAATACTGTAACATTCAGTGTTTGTATAACGTTTTTTTTTTTTACCCAAAAAATGCTTGTTGTATAGTGTGTTGCTAATTTTTTTAAATAAATCTGCTCCAGTTGGAGTCAAATGTTTCCTAAGTTTCCTAATTTGTATTGTGCAAATAACATGCATCTCATGCAAAGAGGGAACTTCCCACACACACACTTTTTTTTTTACAATAATTATTTTTATTTTTTTTATGGAATGAATACCTATAGTGATAATTAAATGTTATACAATGATTTTTACAGTCTGGTACCTGAAAAAGGTTAAATGGCACTGATGGAACCAAATGTACCCAAAGCTTAGTCCGCTTGGACTTTTTGTTGCTAAATCTCTCTAAAAAGGTCAATTCTCACTTGTTTTGCCTCAATCTTGATACAGGGTACTTATTATATGTTATACTTTGGATTCCTAAAGCTTTTAGGCTACTAACCCATCATTCAAGGGTGGTTTTCACTATAAGTAATGGGTTTTATTTGGGCGGAGACAAAAATGTACACTTTTTGACTATGTTCCATCTGAATTTACTCTGACACTGAAACATCTTTATTGATTCTGACACTTCTACATCCAACTCACAGATGTGACCTTGCTTTGATAAAATACATTATTCATATAACCCTTTTAGAAGTTAAGTTATAGTCCTTTGTTTTGAGCATGTCATTTTCGAGCCTGAAACCTGAAAAACAGGCTTGGGGCTTAAGAGGATAATGCACTTTCTGCCTTCCTGTCATTAGGAGTTAGACATGTAATGGCTATGTAATTGATTTGATTAGAACCTTCATTATCCTAAACTGCTGGGACATTTCGCCAATACCTTTATATTGTCTACTCTTCACTTACTTGTCAGCATAGGTCGGCATTGATGTACAGAGCCGACAGAAGGCCTTGTTTATATTGGCATCATATTGAGAGGTGCAGTGGCGCGTCCTAAAACCAGGAAGTACGCTGCTGGTTCCCTCGACAAGGGTTTTGGAAAATAGCTGGAAATAAGGTCTGTGGAGAACAAACCTGTTTGATAAATGCACGTTTTGTTCAGCCGGATAATCTCCACATGTCTACCCTACTTTTATAATTTTCGAATCATAAATCTAATCGATAGATTATAAAAGGGTTTTAGGACGCGTCACTGCAGCCAACTCCATCGATCAAGCTGGCTGAAAACTTTCTCTCCCTCTTCTTCTCATACTCCCTGTCACTCTCCTTTAACTCCTCCGGTGACTTTCTTTTATTTGAAGATTGTTTTTTGCCCGGCGCTTGGCCGGTTACCGCTGGTATTAAAAACATTTGGCGAATGGTTAGGTGGTTAGTCTGTAGTGAAGGAGCGCGCTCCCGCTCACGGGAGCCTGCTCCCGCAGCGCTCCGCAGCAAACAGCTGTTTGCTTTTCACCCAACAACGACAACCGACTCACGGAACGCTATGTTGTAGCGTTGATAAACGAAACAATTTAACTAAATTGCTAGTCAAAATACCAATACCACAGGACAATTTTTTTAAAGCAATATTTGTAGTGGCCCGAGCGGGCAGGTGGAAAGTACGTTATGCTGGCCCGGGGAGTCTAAATAGTGCTTCCGGGCCAGCGAGCCATTTAATGTCGAGCCCTGCCGGTTACCGGCCGGCCCACATCGTCCGACCGGCCCACTTCAGTACCGGCCCATCGGGATTCGTCCCGAACGTCCCGATGGCCAGTCCGCCCCTGAGCAGAGCTGATATCAGTAGCCTACTCAAAGTTTGATGCATTTAACTCCAAAATAAAAAAAACAAATCTTCTCGGGGGAGCATGCCCCCAGACCCCCCATTGGATTTGAGGTCCACCCCCAAATAAAACATGTTCACATGGATAGCTTCCCAAATACATATGCACACTTTTTTTTAACAATATCCTATGTCCATATGTTTCTATTTGGGTAGTATTTAAACTGTAGGGCTATCACTACGGGCAGCAACGTTGTACATATTGACGATACATCCAGCAAAACGCCCCCAAAAACTGTGTGTGTGTACATGCTTTTTTGGTAAACAAAGCTAAACTGCACGTCTGCTGAAAATTCTGAGCTGGCCGGTATCCTAGCAACTGTTCTTGAGCACTATACATATCCTTTCTGTATGTGCTTGTGCGTATGTGTGTGTGTTTCTATAGCTATCTATCTCTCTGCAGTGTGTGTCACATATATCTTATATTCAACATCTGTAGCCTGGTATTTGCCTGATCTTCTGCATTCAGCAGCAGGACGGCTGGGCGTGGTGGTGCAGTGTCATCCTCACACCACAAGGTGGGTCACCTGTTCCACTCTTACAGAGTTTAGGAGGTCCCTGTATTTTTGGATGGTGACATACATCCAGGTAATCTCCCTCTGTATCTGAATTTTCAGTTCAGTTCTTTGAAAGGAGAAATCCTAAAATGAATGAGACACATTATTGTCATAGAAATCATTCCACACCTTTTTTAACACACTCATAATCTGCATTCACTATAATGTTACAAAAGATTGTAATGTTAAAAAGCTGCATGCATGGAGACACTTCAAAGGTTAAACAAGTGTAACTTAATATCTCGATGCCAGATTGCAACTGAACTTCCTGTTTAATATCCTGTTAGGGTTTTTTTTTGGTGGCAGCTGCCTTTGAACAGGAAGGGTGAGCCCAGTAACAACAGTGCTGCACAACTGTGTCACCATTAGATCAAAGCAGAGCAACACATGGACTAAATATTGCTTTAACCCAGTGGTTCTCAAAGTGGGGGGCGTGACAGGGGGGGCGCAAGAGACCAGGGGGGAAAATGGTTATTAAAAAAAAAAAAGAGTTAAAAAAAAAAAAAAAAACTTATTTTGAAAAAGTATTGATTGAAAATAATATGATGCAGTACAGTACTATTACGTCTGGGTCTCTGTGTTTCATTAAAGCTCGGCTCTGTGTGTGTGTGGAACGAGTCATTTTGTGTGCGTGCGCGAGCGAGAGAGAGCGCACCGGTACCGGAGATTATTCTTGTTAGCTTCTGGTACTAGCGAGCCACGCTAACGGATATAAGGAGTTTTTTCAACAACAAAGTGGAGGAGAGTCCTCTCCTGTCAGACTGAGAGAATCAGTGAGCTAAAGGACTCTCAGTGTTATCTCAGTGGGTCTCAAACGTTTTGGTCACCATTAAAGTAAACAATTATTTCCGAGGCACACATTTATATGATCATTATAGTTATAAAAAAACAAGAGAATAAATTAAAAACAGGTATGAAATACTATATGACAGTAAAACAAGAATACAGTTTAAAAGGGTGATTTGTAAAATATCCATAAAGAAAAAGTAAATCTGTTTACAGTTTTGTTTCATATGGGTGTTGAGAGATGTATCCATAGATCTCTTCATTTTTCTCTCAAAGTGCACCAGATTGATGCTTTTAACTTCAATATTTAAAAATCTTCCCGGGGGAGCTTGTGAGGTCCACACACCACCTATAAAAATAGCACTTTACCCCTGCTTACACCTATATGCCGTGAGCTGATTATCGAGCCTTCATTGTAACAGTTGTGGGTACACTGTGTATGTGCGTGGGGATTGTTGCAGTAGAAAATTCCACTGTATCGACAGGTACATTAATGGGAAACCCTAAATGTTTGAGCACCCTCTATGAAACGTCAAGCTACCCCACAGCACCCCCAAAATAAATATCTGGCGCCGCCACGGAGCCTGACTATTTGTGTTGGGGGGGCCCGACTTTTTTTTTTTCTCCAAAGGGGGGGCCTGACAGAAAAAGTTTGAGAACCACTGCTTTAACCACAACATGAAATCTGACGCACAAGTTCTCTTTGTCAATGTAAAACATAAGATTTACAATGAAGGATGTCTGGCATGTGATATGAAACTGGCATCTTAAAATGTTAATGTGATATATAAAACCTGTTTGTGACAATGTAGGAAGTCAGCACAATTGAGATTGTCCGATAGATAGTTCGTTTTCTGGTGCGCACCAGACGACAGTTTTTCAGAAGGTTCGGTTTGCGTTCACACCATGGATGTATAATGTATGTTCACACGGGCAAAACTCAAACGGACTATAAACTTTAAACACAAGTCATGTGCACGGAAATGCTGTTCAACCATTGGTCAGACATTAAGGGGGTAAAAACGCAAATCCCGGCAATTTCTACCGGACCCTCCGCCATGGAGCATCGGCACTTTCGGCAGGTTATTCTCACCCCTAGTTTCCACCGGGTCCATCTGCGCCGCGTTACGGCTGCGCCGCGGTTTTGGTCCGACCTCTTCCAGCGTCATAACCTACAGGTCGCGCTTCAGAAGCATTTCAGAAGCGGAGCGTCTTGCCTGCCGGCTCGCAGTTTTTGTTGATTTGGGCATATTTCCTGGACAGGCTACTTTGTACAGACAAAGTTAATAATTATAATAATATTCCAGTTATAAACGACATGAATCAAAGCTGTGTTGCTTTATTTTAGTGGTAAAAAAATTAGGGCTGTCAGTCGATTAAAATATTTAATCGCGATTAATCGCATGATTGTCCATAGTTAATCACAAATTAATCGCACATTTTTGATCTGTTCTAAATGTACCTTAGAGGAATATTTTTCAAGTTTTTAATACTCTTATCAACATATGAGTGGACAAATATGCTTTATGCTAATGTTTATTATCATTTGAACAATGACAAATATTCTCATGAATATTAAACACAACAACCTGGAACCTCTCTCATACAATAATACAATACAAATGGTGTGTGTGTCTGTGTGTGTGTGTGTGTGATGGATCGTTGGAGCTATGTGCAACTCAAGGCATATGCTCGAACAGGAGCTGCCTGGACGCTGCAATCATGTTGCGCGCACTATCCGTGCTGAGTGTGCTGACTTCTCGTACAATGTCCCACTCTCTGGCTTCCTGCATAAAGTCAAGTGCTCTGCGCAGTTGTGGCGAAATGTCGCTCCTCTGTTTTCATTTAAACAGCTCCTTAAATCCGTTAGCGCAGCTAGCTAGCACCAGATGTTAACAACAACAATGCACGTAAGGTCTCTCTCTCACTCGCTCGGGCCACACATACACACACCCTCCCGGTCCTCCCAATAGCCAGTCGGTGCCTGCCGGTGAGCGTGGAAGTGTGGTCTGCTGCAAGCGGGCAGCAGGAGCGGGGCTGTCAGCATCAGCTTCAAGCTTGTCGATGGTATTTTAAATTCGATGCGCTCTGAAACTACGGGGCGGCCGAGGAAAAAAAATACACATGCGTTAATCGCGTTAAAATGATTAGTGGCGTTAATTTTTTTTTTTTTGCGTTAACGCGTTATTAACGCGTTAACTTGACAGCCCTAAAAAAAAATACATTAATCATCATAATTATTCTATAATGTACAGAGTGCCTGTAAACCAGAGGCGAACGCTGACATTTCTCCTCCTACTTGAAATACTTCGGAGGGATAGGGTCTGCAAAATTAGTTTGTGTGTATATATATATATATATATATTGTAGTGCCGAGAGATAGGGAGTCAGAGGCGGTGCAATGAAGGTGCAAAAGGGAACTTTATTTGAGAGCAGCTAAGGTCTGTGGTGGTTGTATTCTCCAGCCACTTCCCTTGTGTGTGTTTTCCCTTCCCCTGTCTGTGTGGGCGTGGTGGCTGTCACTTCTGGCTCCCGGCTCAACCTCCACCTGCTGCAATCAGTTGGGCACCCTCCTCTGCTACACACCTGATTTCCATCAGCCATTACTAATGGCATATCAGCGGAGGCTCCACAACCTGTCAGCGCCAGATCGTTGTTTAAACCCCAGTAGTGAAACTCTCAGCCTTCTTAGAATTAGTTAGCTATTTCCGCTACACTTGAATGTTCTTCTTACCTGTTCTTCTTGTGCTCCAGGATTACTATCCAGCCGGATTACTCTCCACGCTCCTCCACCTCAACAGCCGCCAGCAACCGGATTACTCTCCACGCTCCTTCTCCTCAAAATAAAACCTTTGTAACACTCTGCCGTGTCCTGCGTTTGGGTCCTCTCAGATAACCGTAACAAGGTCATGTTGTCCGGTTGCAGTCCGGGAAGAAGAGAGAGAAGCCAGGAGGGCACACAATATATATAGCAAACACATAACATGTCCGTGTGGGAACAATACCCCCAACTGTAGTTCCATGTATGAATTATGTAATCCAGTGTATTATAGGTGGTCACCACACAAGCCCCCCCAGAATTAAAACATGGCAAAAAAATCCTCGCGTCCGTGGAGGAAGCACCACAGGGGCCGAGGTCGGGCGGGGTCGCAGGTGAGGGCCGGGCCATGAAACGGGCCACGAAAGGGGGCCGCAGGAGAGGGTAGGGGCCCTAACGAGGGTGAGGGCACCCTCACCGGGGGCGGGCCGGAACGGGCCGTCGTAAGGTGTAGGTGTAGTGTCGTGGCGAACCCAGCAGGAAAGAGCGCTGTCCGGCCGTAGGTGAAGGCACGGCGGCGGCGGGCATGAAAACTCCGGAAGGACGGAGCAGTATCCCAGAGAGGGAGGAGCAGTCACCCCGGGAGGAAGGAGCGCAACCCGGCCGCAGGCAGACGCACAGCGGCGGCGGGCACGAAGTCCTCTGCAGGCGTCGAGGTATCCCCGGAAGGCAGGAGCAGTCTCCCCGGGAGGAAGGAGCGCAACCCGGCCGCAGGCAGACACACAGCGGCGGCGGGCACGAATTCCTCGGCAGGTGTCGAGGTATCCCCGGAAGACAGGAGCAGTCTCCCCGGGAGGAAGGATCACAACCCGGCCGCAGGCAGACATGCAGTGGCGGTGGGCCCGAAGTCCTCAGCAGGCGTTGAGGTATCCCCGGGAAGCAGGAGAGCAACCCGGCCGCAGGCAAACGCACAGCGGCGGCGGTCACGAAATCCTCGGCAAGCCCTGAGGTATCCCCGGGAGGCAGGAGCAGTCTCCCCGGGAGGAAGGAGCCGTGGACAGATGAGAGGCCAGACAAGGTCCCGGAGCGCGCCACCCATGGGCCGATGGAGCATGGGCGACGTCCGGAACTGTCGAGGCGAGCAGGGGTCCAGGAGTGCGCCACCCAGGCGCTGATGAAAACGTGAGTGGCGTCTGGAACCGCCGTCGAGGTGGTGAAAAAAAAGGTGAGAGTGTCCATACGAGGTCAACCGGCTGGTCGAACCTCCTCTCCGGCACCGGAAAAAATTGTTAACAGTCAGATGTTAACCAACACACTCTCACTCCATAATCGTCCAGGAGCGACGTTTGGTCTGGGTCCCGTGGCATGCAGTTGTGACGCTCCTAGGCTCCTTCAGCTTCATAAAGGAACGCAAATAGCTTTCAACTGATTGCAATGTATTCCCATCTGCGGCGGGATTTGACGCTCATGGAAGCACGGCATTCGTTTGTGTCGGCTGCCCTTAAAGGCAATGTGAGCGTTCATTCCCATTGGATAACGGAGAATTGTACACCCGGAAGTAAGTATTCCCCTTACTGTCGATTGATTTTACAGTGATATCTGCACTACTCATCGACTAAAAAACACCAGATTATCCTTGTTAATTACACAACATTGATTGGTTTAAATTGTGTGCAATGCTTTTGTATTTTTCCCCTTCGATTCGGAGAAACAAATGTTTTTTCGGAGTAAAGGATGGCAGAAGACACTACACTACCCAGAATCCCCAGCTATCCTTTAGGACTACACCATGTGCTCTGTTTGACAAACCTCGTGATTAGTTTTCAAACTCTGTGATTGGTTGACCTCCAACTGCATTCCATATGAAAAAAAACGTTTCGTAAAAGATAAAATCATACTTTATTCAGTAGTGCTTGCTTTACTCTTTGAAATTCATCACATGAATGCATTGTAATAAATGGATAGAGGTGTTATGATTCTATCTTGTTATGCACAATGTTGATTATTCTCTCTGAACTAAATACACGGGTCTGGGGTAGAGTTCTTCAGAATTGATTGTGGCATCTCAACCGTTTGGTCAAACCGTGGCCCGTGACATGTCTTGTGAATTCTCCGGCCGATGCTCCAAATAAACCATCAAAGCTCCAGCTCTCCTCTAGTCCTGACTCTCCATTGCTACAGAAGTTTCCCCCACAAGGAGAATACAAAAAATACACAGGCCTACTTTAAAATAGATCAACACAGTACTTGGGGAGTCCTTTGCACATTTGAAGAAAATTAATATAATTAAAATGGGCCCACTTTGAAATAAATAAAACATAGCTACACCCTAAAAATAATTGACTGATTGAATTATGACTCTAGATCAGTGGTTCTCAAAGTTTTTTCAATAATGTACCCCCTTTGAAAAAAAAATTCAGCCACGTACCCCCCTGATCAGCGCAAAAACTATTTAAGGAAAAAAAGCCTATATAAAGAGGTACAGTACAGTGCTGCACCATCAGTGTCTGATTTGTTAAAACAACCTTAAATGCTACATTTCAAATGTTTAGAATCCATCACTAAATTCATGGCAAACCAATTTTAACATCATGCAATAACACTAAGACGACATTAGTTGCATTGAACTGATCTTTTTAATAAATTGTACTTACAATTTAGTGAGAAATATGGGCTTGTGCTTCACTGAGGATCTTTGTCATGCTGACAGGGAGGAAAACTGCAGTTAATACACAAACCCACACTGCTCAAACTTCGTTACTTTTCCTAAAATTGGTATATTTATTTATTTTGGGGCGTGGGGAACGAAGAGAACAAAATATATGAGCATTTTATGAGCATGGGATTTTGACCCCTCATATAAACATATGCATAATGCATATACTTTGCGGCCACACGCCGTCGCCAAGCAACGCTTATTGTTTAGGTGTCATTTGATAAGCAGGCAGTCAAATAATTAACTAGAACTAGCTAGATCTGATCGATTTCGATATAAAAGCGAGTGAAGTATAACCGGACGCGAGAGAGGGATCAGAGATCAGATCAGCTGCTGCTGACGGAGAACACGCAGCTCTGCATTATCACAGCTCCGCCCGCTGTGACGGACCGTTGAGTGGAGCAAAATTAAATACACTAAGAGTTAGACCTAACGGCCCGTCCACACAGCGGCGTGCGTTGACGCTTGCCGGCGGGCGTGTCTGACACTCGACCAACAACCAATCACATGAATCTCCCGCCCCAGACACACAAGCACGCGGTTTGATTGGCTAGAGCTTGTACTGGCATATGATTCGATTGGCTGACGCCTCCGTCGAGGCGTGAAAAATTGAACATTGCTCAACTTTTGAAGCGAGCAACGCCAGCAATGCTCCACGTCGCTTCCCAAAATACAGTTCGGCTAAAAGTGACGTCACCCCATTCAAAGTGAATGGGCAGAAGCGTTGGAAGCTTCAACGCACGCCGCTGTGTGGACGGGCCGTAACACACTTAGCTAGTTTATCTACTCTGGAACAAGCTAAACTAGTTATAAATATATGTATTCTTTACTGTCGGGTCACTTATTACAGGTTCAGCGAGCTGCACGAGTCTGACGGGCTGTCAGGAGAGGGAGAGGAAAAGAGAGCACCGCGTTTATTTTTCCCATTTTATTATCCAGAATTACTGTAAACTTTTAAATGAAGTAGTTCATCTACTATTAGTAGTTTGTTTAAATGCATTAATTATGTTTTTTTTTTTTATTAACATAAAATAAATCTCACATACCCCCTGCAGTACTCCAACGTACCCCTAGGGGTCCGCGTACCCCCATTTGAGAACCACTGCTCTAGATCGTCAGCCGTCTTCCTCTTCCGTGTTTTTCCTCCAATACGTAAAGGCTGCAGCACCTTTGACAACTTCTCTCCACATATCAAACATGCCGGTAAGCCAGCATCGTTTGCTGTGAAAGCATACATGTATAACTCTAACCACGCATAATTAAACCCTCTGTGTTTCTTCGATACTTTTATTTTCTTTGATTTATCCATAGTTCGCTCATCGAGCCGGGGGTCAGGTTATTCGCCTGCAAGAAAAGGCGCTGGTGCGGGACCGTAGCAGGATATGACGCATATTTTAGTTGACTTAATTGTATGTGTCACAGTATCACATCAAAATACAATATACGAAACATTTTCAACCGTGCAACAAAATATAAATAGTCCTACAAATATTTGTATTTTATTTCCTTCTTATTTTTGTCTAAGCTCAAGGGGGCCAGAGTAGAGGGCTTGCCGACCCCTGTTCTAGTCGGTTGATCCATTAGTTGTATTAAGTTGTGTTTATCCGTGATCCGTTTTAAGTTCTTTCTATTTTGTTTGTCATTTCAGTTTATGTTAAAGTCTCCTAAAAATAATTAGCTCTTTGTTGGAGTCACAGGAATTCAGCATGAGTTTTACCTGATCATAGAAATCCACCTTAGCGGTGGGTTGTCAATACAGGCAAATAATATTGAGGGACATTTCCTCAGTGTGATTTCCACACCAACACAATCAAACTCAATATTAGCTTAGAGTGCAATCTCCCTGCAAGTAATGGTATTCCTCACATAAAGCCACACACCCCCTCCTTTTCCCTTCAGTCTGTCCTTCCTAAACACATTATCCTGACATAGATACAAGAGTGGATGGTGACGACTGTTTTAGCCAAGATTCCGATATTCCCAAACAGTCAATATTGGACTCAAGGAGATGTTCTAGCTGTTCATGTTTATTACAGATGCTGCGGAAATGTAAATGTCCACTGTGTTATGGAAATAATTATCATAGACGCCAATTTGTAACATACAGGACAAACCTTGATGTCTGTTTACCTTCTTTAAGGACACAGGCTGCTTAGCCAATAATGTTATTGTTCCCATTCTGTGACCGGTCAATACTGGGTCATAGATGGTCTGTGTTGTGGGTACAGTGGGACACTTCCTTCTCTGTATTTGTGGACTCCAAGGTGAAATCTTCGAGGTCATAAGTGTCCGACGCAAGTAGCTCAGTGTTCCCACACTGTTTAGGCTATCTTCTCAAATATTTTGTTTACTCTCTGCGAAACCAGTTAGATGGGCTGGCAAGAGAGAGGCTCTCCAGAATTGACGTGGCAACTCTACCGTGAAGTCAGAACCTCTGACTCTTGGATTTGTGATGTGAATACTCTGGTACCAACTCCAAATAAATCACAGTGGTTTGACATCAAAGCTCCGACTCTTCCCGTGTCTCCTTCCTGAGTCGGTGACTCCACTGCATGCTACACAGAAGTTTCCTTTACACACTGAATAGTCCCTTCGGCTTGCACCGAGGATCCCACACTATTTTTGCTTGATTCACTGTTTGAAACATTTTTGTGCAACGGTGTTTTTTAAATACCTGATTTCGAGGATTTACCTCAGTGCTTTACCTTACTTTCATGTTGGCAGCTACTGGGCAGCATGTTTCTCCCACACTGGGAATTGAATGCAGCTCATGTGATGCCTGCACACCATGGCCATCTTTGATTGAAAGCAATAGTACATCTTATCCTTTAGGGCTGTAAAAAGACATTCTGGAATACATGACGTACTGTATAAGTAAGGGATAATGTGCATTGAGACGGTCATTAATGAAAAAAGAACACTGTCATGGTCAACCGGCGTCTCAACGCGATTACTAAATAAACCAACGACTTGACTCACAATATTGATTAAAAATAATTATATTGGTTTAGAAATGGAGATGCAGATCAACGGCTGGAACTGTGTCGACAACAACTTAACTTAAAATGAGGGCAGCACTGTTTTACAAAGCTATGTTCTCTGGTTTAAATAATCATACCAGTATTTAAACAATGGGGTCAAGAGCCTTCAGCCACTCTGCCCCCGTCTCTGGAAGTCTCTCCCACAAGACATCCGCAATACTCTCAACCTTCAAATCCTGCCTGAAAACCGACCTTTTTAAACTGGCGTATTCAATATCATAATTCCTCTAAACTGATTGTTGTTTGTAAGTCTTTGTTTTTTAAGTCTCAAATTACTGTTTGACCTTCTTTGTTGCTTGCTTTTAATTATGCTCTGTAAGGTGTCCTTGAGAGTTTTGAAAGGCACCCATAAATAAAATGCATTATTATTATTATTAATGTATGCTGGTCACCTGGAATCCTTGTAAGCTTCCAGCATGGTATATTAAATACTATTATTAAACATAAGCTGGTGATAGATGGATGCTGGTGACCAGCCCAGCATACCAGCATAGTGAGCATACTATGCTGGTCTATGCTGTTTTTTTTTAGCTGGCCAGGATGGTTGGTTTAGCTGGTGGCCGTTTTAGCTGGTTTAGCTGGTGCACCAGCTAAACCAGCCATCCTGGCCAGCTAAAGAGTCCAAAACCCCTCTAAACCAGCCAACCATTCCAGCTACTGGCTGGTCAATTTAGCAGGTCTAAGCTGTTGTTTTCAGCAGGGTGCCATGGTAAATGTATGTTTAGGTTCACCTAGATAGACTATGACAGTGCTGCCAATATACTTACACACAGTATCACTAACAACTGAGTACAATAAGTTAAGTGCAGCCTGCTTGAATGTACTTTGACAGTAAATTGATATTATGAAGTCATCGAACTGTGTCAGTTTTAAAAGATAATTTTTTTCCTGAATAACTACCACATCAATGAACACTTAAAACAATAAAATGTGTCAAGGGTAAATATGCCTGATTTAGCTTTTAGCTCATTTCCATCCGCAGTCCCTCACATAAAACATTTAAGAACATTTCATTTTACAAACATAGCAAAAACAAATACATGATATGCAAAAGAGCAAGAGCAGCATATACAAGTATTTATCACATGGTAATACAATATAGCAGCAACAACATATAAAGTGCAAGAGAAGATACAAGAGATACATAGTGTGAGAGTGTCCCGATCTTGGTGTTATGTCACGGTTTTAGGTTTGTCTGTCTGGTAATGGGTTTTGTTTTCCTGTCCTGTTCTCCCTGACCCTTTCTCATTTCTCTAACTCCCCTCCTAGACTCCTAAACTCGTGTCTTAGTCCCGCCCACAGGAGATGCGAGCGGAGGAGCCGAGGAGGGGAACCGAGGAGAGAGGAGTGGAAGCAGCAGGTGGTTAGAGAAATGAGAAATCCTCTCCTCTGAGCGGTCATTTTAAAGAGACGTCCATTAATGATGACAGGAGGCACAGCAGCACTCTGTCTGATGGACAGATGTGTTCATGACGACTTATATTTACTTTAAATTCATTCACAGTGCGGTATAATGAGGCAACAGGCTACAGATGCGGACATATACACACACACATATATATTTATACAATTTCAGAACCAAACAAGTATGAGAGCACTCTCATAATAACATAACACTATCAGAGACTGGATATCCCCCCCCCCTCCCTCTCTCTTAATTATGGGCCAAAAGTTTTATTTACAAATTAAAAGTAAGCATAGGACACCAAACCAACTGAGACCTGTCTGTCCGCCGCATCTACGCGCACACACACCTACACACTGCACCACACACACACCTACACACTGTACAACACGCACTTACAGCTCCTAAAGCATATCATATACAACAGGATACAGCCATTGTGTATTTTATTATGTGAAGCACTAAATGGTTTTAGACAAATATCGACTCTTTGTTTGTAGATATCTACTAAACTAAAGCAAATAAAGAGAGTAATTAAGCCTGAGTGATATATATTGTATACACTGCTCTGCTTTCTGCGCGGACCTCACAGCTGTTCTCACTGTAAACATGGCGTCGTGATGAAAGCAGTTAATAAAATAATATCCAGGCGATGCATGCAGAGCTGTCATTGGCTGAGATAAGTCCGGCCGTGCGTCAAGCCTCCACCATTCCCGGAAATGCATCCGTGGAGGAGCCATGGAGGATGCATCAGTGTATCCTCGGTTATAGCTCCTCCAGAGAGCCTGCTCGACGCTCGATCTTCGGTCCTCGATGTGCATTTAGAGAAATTAGATGTCCTTCAACATGGCGCGCTGAAATTCATTTCCGGGTCACTACCGGAGGACCGAGGAGTCGAGGAGGGGTAATTAGTGAAATGAGAAAGGGCCCCTGTCTCTTGTTTTCCATCCTGTGTTTTTCCATCTGTGTCTGATTGTCTCATTGTGTTCACCTGTTGCCCTTGTGTTTCTGCCTCCCTTACTCAGCTGTGTCTCGTCCCGTGATTACCCCTCTCTGTATTTAGTCTTGTCTTCCCCTGTGTGCCTTGTCGGTTCATTGTTTTTCCTGTCTCCCTCCATGTTGTTCACGATCATTTTTGGTATTGTATCTTCCTCGTGTTACCTATGTGTTTCATGCCATGTTATTTATGTTCATCAGCTTTTTTTAATAAAGCTCACTTTTGTTTTGAAACCCGCTTCCCTTTTAATCTGTATTTGGGTCCTACCTTTTGCCGAACCTTATCAGAATGAACCGACCAACTTTGGACTCAGCAGACTCAGATTATTTTGCTCTACAGGCGGAACGTCTTGGGTACTCTCTGGAGTACATTTTTTACTCTTGGAATAACGCCTCAACTAGACGGGGTAGAGAGGCTACCTTGAAGGAGGCACGCCAGGAGGTTGCTCGCAAGCCCTGGCTCAGGAGCTTGTTGCCTGAGTGGCTACAACTACTCGCAAGTAGTCCTGAAGACTTGTCTCAAGCCTCTAACCATTTCCTGGGGTATGACCGTCTCTAAGAGACGCAAGACCAAGATTCCAGCCCACACAGCCATGGTCCCAGCTCCAGTATCGGCCCCAGCAGCCATCGTCCAGACTCCAGTTTCAGTTCCAGTACTGGCTCTTCGGCCGACGCCAGCACCCCGTGTCCTGTCGGCGTACCGGTCGACTCCAGCTCCTCGTCACCTGTTGGCTCTCCGGCCGACGCCAGCTCCCCGTGTCCTGTCGACGTACCGGCCGACCCCAGCACCTCGTCTCCTGTTGGCTCTCCGGCCGACGCCAGCTCCCCGTGTCCTGTCGGTGTTCCGGCCGACGCCAGCTCCCCGTGTCCTGTCGGTGTTCCGGCCGACGCCAGCTCCCCGTGTCCTGTCGGCGTTCCGGCCGACGCCAGCTCCCCGTGTCCTGTCGGTGTTCCGGCCGACTCCAGCTCCCCGTGTCCTGTCGGCGTTCCGGCCGACTCCAGCTCCCCGTGTCCTGTCGGCATACCGACCATCTCAAGTCCCTTCTCAAGTCCCCTCTCGAGTCTCTTCTCGAGTTCCCTCTCGAGTTCCCTCTCGAGTACCCTCTCCGGTCCCTTCCCAAGTCCTTTCTCGAGTCCCCTCTCGAGTCTCCTCTCAAGTTCTCTTTCGAGTCCCCTTTCAAGTCACCTCTCGAGTTCCCTCTCAAGTCCCCTCTCGAGTCCTCTCTCAAGTCCATTTTCGAGTCCCCTCTAGAGTATCTTCTCAAGTTCCCTCTCGAGTCTCTTCTTGAGTTCCCTTTCAAGTCCCCTCTCCAGTCCCAACTCTAGTCCCTACTCTCTTCTCTAGTCCCTTCTTAAGTCCCAAGCCCATGTCCTGTCTCCTGTTGGGGGTCCCGCTGACACCTGTCTCGCCGGGGTTCCTGCAAACTCCTTGTCCTGTTTTGTTGGAGGTTCCACTGAGGGCCCTACCAACTCCATGTCCTGTGCCGTTGGGGGTCCAGCCGACACCTGTTTCGTCGGGGGTCCTGCCAACTCCACGTCCTGTTCCGTTGGGGGTCCAGCCGACACCTGCTCCGCCGGATTTCCCGCCAACACCTTGTCCTGTCCTGTTTGGGGTCCCGTCGGCACCAGCTCTTGCTCCGTCGAGGGTCGGACCAGCTCCTGCTATTGATCCCAGTGCTCCAGCGATCCAGCTGACCCTGGAGGGGTCCCATTGCGGCGTACGTCGTCCTCCGGAGCTGTCCCGTCACCGCCTTCTTGGCCGCCCTCCGGAGCCATCCCGTCGCCACCTTCTTGCCCGAGCTTGTGCCTGGCATCCTGAGTTCCCCAGCGGCTTTCGCCCCCTAAAGCCCGGCCCCCTGAGTTCCCCAGCCGCAGCCTTCGCCCTCGAGCCCGGCCCCCTGACTCTTCCAGCCGCTGTCTTCGCCCTTATGCCCGGCCCCCTGAGTTTGCCCCCGGGCCGTCAGCCCGAGACCCCCTCCATGAACTCTGCCTTGCCCCCGGGCCGTCCGCCCGAGACCCCCTCCATGAACTCTGCCTTGACCCCGGGCCGTCCACCCGAGACCACCTTCTGTTCCTCTGCCTTGCCTCTGGGCTGTCGACCCAGACCCATCCTCCGGACTCTGGAATACATCCCTTGAGGGGGGGGGGGGGGGGTTCTGTCACGATCTTGGTGTTATGTCACAGTTTTAGTTTTGTCTGTCTGGTAATGAGTTTTGTTTTGCTGTCCTGTTCTCCCTGTCTCTTGTTTTCCTTCCTGTGTTTTTCCTCCTGTGTCTGATTGTCTCATTGTGTTCACCTGTTGCCCTTGTGTTTCTGACTCCCTTACCCAGCTGTGTCTCGTCCCGTGATTACCCATCTCTGTATTTAGTCTTGTCTTCCCCTGGGTGCCTTGTCGGTTCATTGTTTTTCCTGTCTCCCTCCATGTTGGTCACGATCGTTTTTGGTATTGTATCTTCCTCGTGTTTCATGTCATGTTATTTATGTATTTATCAGCTTTTTTAATAAAGCTCGCTTTTGTTTTGAAACCCGCTTCCCTTTTAATCTGCATTTGGGTCCTACCTTTTGCCGAACCTTAACAGAGAGAAGATACCCCTGTATTACATTGCATTTAGCGGTGATTGCACGGATGTTTGTTTCTCAACCATTCTTTCAATTGACCTTTGAAGCTATTGAGGGTGACAATCCCGTATCTCAGTTGGGAGGCTATTCCAGAATGAGCTGGATAGGAAATGTTGTCCAAAAGTGGTCCGTCTGCGGTAGGGATGGGTAACGTTTGAAATGTATCGATTCCGGTTCTGCTTATAGATTCCGGTTCTTATCGATTCCCCGTTTCGATTCCAAAATTGTAAAAGAAAGAGGTCAAACGTTTAGATAACAAAAATATCTTTATTCTTTTAAGCTTTAACTGACATTTTTACAAATAAAAAATATACATGCAATACAAATGTATTGCACACTAGCTGTGCTTTATTTTAACTGAGCTATGCCTGTGGCAAGCTATTAACAGGCATTACACTGTGCCTTGTCTTTTTCTTTTTTAGTGTAGTGGAGCCTCACTTTAGAGCGTTTACCGCGATCGATCTTTGGTGTTATGAAGTGACTGAGCTCTTGAACTGTCTACGGGATGGCGGGGGGAGCCTCGCTGCGGGGCAACTGTGGACCTCTGTCACCTGTCAGCGCAACTTACATGATGCTGTTATTAAGGGCGGTGCCGGCCGTCAGAGTACCGAGCCGGCCGTCAACGGCCCGCTGACGACCGGCTGTTCTGTGATTCTCCAGGTCCGCCCTGTATTCCACCGGGTCACCGCGGTGCAGACGGACCCGCTGGAATACAGGGTCTCCGCGTTTAGGAACCGTTAAGCAGAACCGAAATGTTGTATTTTGTATGGGTACCCGGTACCCGGCATTTTGTTATCGGTTCTCATCTGGAACCGAGTTTCGGTTCCCAACCCTAGTCTGCGGTGGCCTTCAGTCTCCTCTGGTTTCTGACCTAGTGCAGTGTCCAGTATCTTTTTTGTGGATGAATTCCCCTAAGGGAGGGGGGGCCATTGCATGTAAACATTTATAAATAAAGCACATACTTTTAAAAGACTTAAAATTGTCTACTCAAGAAATTGTGTTTTTCAAGGATGGTACAGTGGTGGTATGAATATGGCTTTCTGTCAAACACCTTGATAGCTCTCTTGTACAGCTGTTTTATTGGTGTAAGGGTTGTGGCACAAGCAAACGACCAGTTTGTAAAACAGTATTCAATATGGGATAGAATCATACAGTGGAGGTATGACTTTGCAGCATTGACAGTTACGAAAGGTCCAATTTGTTTAAAATGTTGCAATTTCATACTTTCTTAATGTGTTTCTTAAAAGTTAAAGGGCCCATTGCATGGTCCTTTCTACTGATCATAATACCATTGTTGAGGGATATTACAATAGAAAAATACTGTGCAATTTTCCAAACTCAGATTGGTTTCTCATACATTATCTCTGTATAGTATGAGTTTTCACTCCCTGTGCTAAACGGCTCGATGGAGTTCCTGCCCCAACCCTCCTGTGCGTCCAGTGTGCTCCGATTGGTCAGCTCTGCCACTCTGTTCTGATTAGTCAACCACCAGAGAGGCTCTGCCCCTGTTGACATCTGCCGTAAAGTGGTTTAGCGGGTACTTAGCAACATAGCAATACTAGATTTGAGAATCGATAGATAGAGAGTTATATAGATAAATAGATAGCTTACATATAGCATACAATGGCGTATGGAGCATACAATTTCGAACCTCCGTTCGATCCTAGAATAGACCAAATCGCGAGTCTTGCCTCGCCGTTCACTAGAGCAGACCAGTGTCATTGTGGTACGTTTGTATCTAGTATATGTCTTACATTTCAGATGTCATCAGATGTACCTACAACTGTTGTTATTTAGGTGCCGTTGTGGAAACTGCGCTTTGATGCCAAGTGACGGAGAAAACGTGTGCTGCAATAGCATAAGAAAGGTAGCCTAGCTTAGCATATACCAAGATATACAGCATACATATTTTTCAAGTCAATAGACTATTATATGCACTTTTATTACTTCCATAGTAATTGAATGTTTATTTTGTAAACCTTTCCCATAGTTGGTTTAATTGCTAAACGTGTTTTGTAACACATCTTACCTTCATAGGTTGTAACACGCATGCTGCAAGTTCCAGAATCCATTAACTGCATGGTTGACCACCCAGGACTAGAGCCTAACTGCTTGAACCCATACACCCTGCAGAATCTCCACAATATTTATAAATACAGTTTCGGACCTTTGACAAATACAACGGAAGAAGCGTAAGTTATTGTTACCTGTAATAAACTACTACCGTTTGATGAAAAATGAAATCATGGTTTGCTATATATGAATGATATGTTATAGGAGCAAATAATTCAGGAAAGAAAGGCGACTAAGTATTTCCATCAAACTTTATTTTTACAAATGTACAAAATGTGTGAATGTATATTTATACACTGTACATCATCCAATCCTCTCCTGATAGGCGTTTTCGATATCTTGCGTATCGCAGCTTTGTAAGCTGGTGCTGGGGATATTTAGGGCGAGGCATCAGAGTGGTGATTCCGTCGTGTGTTGTGCTCCGGATCCGCCAGAAGTTTCCAGATCTGGCTGGACAATATGTAGGATTTAGACCTCCTTTGGGGGGAAACGGGAGAAACGGCTGACAATCATTTCCTCCTTGGGGGGCCTGTCAAATTGAGTTGACAGGTCCTCTGGGACGTGGATTCGTTTCAGCTCGTCCACAAAGGATGTAGGGTCCAGAAAGACTTTGTGAAACACAAGCCTCGTCAGCTCATCCACATAGACTGAAAAAGAAAGCATTGTATAAATAATTTGTTATTGTTATTCACTTTTTGTATTTAATGTAATACTTTTATTGTTCATTGTATCTTTAATCATTTGAAATGTAAGTTCTGTTAATAATAATAAAAATAAAAACAAATATTTCACAACTTACTGTATGTAGGGTCGTTCTTAACAGGCTTGACCGTACACTCTCCCCTCTTTGATTTTGGATAAGCCAATTTGAAGACAAGTTTTCCTGCAGCAGTTGTCGCTTGGTCACGCCCAGCATTCTCGTTGTGATGCATTGCTGCTAGACACAATCTATAGAATAGCAAAATAAAATGAGACTTTGTGTTATGACAGAATAAAACCCTCATGCCACTAAACAGTGACTGTGTTATAAGATGCTACAGAATAAAGTATACAGTGTATTACCTGCACAACATTCCAATGAAGGGGAATACCACATTTTTTGGGGTAAAACGCATAATTAAGTTGTGGAAGGACTCCAGGGATGAGGTCTGGTAGTGATGGCTTAGCTTTAGCACATCTTTGAGAACTCTCTTGTTGGTGAGTATCGTTTCAACTCTGGCGAGTGTTATTGAGCCTTGAATAAAATGACAAAGACATTAGGTAAATCACCAGCACATTAGAACATTACAACAATAATTTGCCATAACAACAATGTTATATTTACATTCTATATTGTTGATCTTATGAAGGAAGTGAAATATTGAACTTACCACCTTTTAGGTAAGGTTTATTTGCATCGCTTGCGGCTCCTACAGGATGTGTGCACTTGGGGAACAGGGGGTCATCATGCACGTGAACGTTTTGTAGGTGGTTGACCAGTGACGTCCACCTTGCCACCTTCTCTGGCCCCGAGGTTGTGCTCGTCGCACTCCAGTAGACATGGTTTTTTATGCTGCGCAGCCACCTCTTCAACTTCGTGTCACAGTCCTTGTTCTGTGTACGTTTCAGAACTTTCTTGGATAAACCTGATAAAAAAAAAGCATATGCACAAGTTAATATTCAAGCCATAGTGTGGAAATGACGTGCTGTGATGGACAACATTCAAGGGTGTGGTGGAAATCCCACACTTCATATATCATCAACCATAACATACATATGATAATTGCCTGTCAGTGCGACACCCTTCTGTCTGAAAACATTTCATAGCCAGGAAACCTCCATACATATTCATATCACTGTAAATTCCCATTCTAAAGAGTACTCACATTATCCTAGGATTAGTGAGTGAAATGTAATTTACAATGAGAAAAAAAAAATTGCATAGTAAAACAAAGGAATATCTTAACAAAGGACAGTGCCTCTGATTTGGTATTCTTCCATTACAACATATAGGGATAAATACCTTTTTGTGCCACACATCATGTTCGATGTTGCGTTCCCTCAGGTACTTCTGGATCTGCGGATCACGGTCAGTCACAATGTACTCAACCGCCAAATCCTTTGACTCCAGATGATCTAGGCATCTTTTGAGTCCTTCCTTTTCCATGTGGTAACTACCACCTACTTCATTGCTCTGTTGGGGAATAACAAATAGGGCATAAATACACAGAAGCATGTCTATCAGTAATCAACACAGTTAGCTTGCCAGCTAATATGCTAACCTAATATGCAGTTTAACAGCTAGTCTAGGCTTAGCAAGAACATCTTACAATTGCAATATTATACAGTTAGTCTGCTACGTTCGGTCATTCATTGTCGTTGGCATGAAAACAATGTTTTTCATAACATCTCTAGGTTAGAGCTTCTAGCTTAGCTTATTAATGGTAGCTCGGTAGAATACACAAACGGCAACTGTAATTACTGACCGTACGGTTAAATCACCCGGAGTATACTGTCTATGAGTATTTCGTGTGTGTTTGCAGACATTCTCCTGCTATGAAATACATGTAAGGCCATGTGCTAACATCGGTGTTGAGGTCTGGGAATGTTTGTTAGCCCTCGTGTTTACCTCGGTAGCATAGCATTAGCATAGCATAGCATTTACACAGTCGTGGTAGATACATTGTTTGTTTTAAACAGAATAAATACACAAACCACAATGAATACTTACAGGTTGTGTACCCGAATCTCCCGCTGGTCCAAACAAAGTAGGAACAGCATCGTCCTCCAATATCAGCTTTGCAAGTCCGAAGCTAAACATTGTTAAGTTTTTAAAGCTTTGGTCCGTGAAATGCCGCGCACACACAACAGTACCGGCTGGTAAATCAGCTGGAACAGTGTTAAAAAGGAATGTCAACCACTGACTTCGTCGTGGTTCTGCCTTCGGTACTGAAAACATTGTGGATTTCTCCGCAACAGACCCTCCGCGACATGACTGGATAGAGCTTTGAAAATAAGCAGGTTTTACGACACTTAATATGGTCGGCTGGCAGAGGAAGTGACGTCACGCGGTGCAGCTACGTCACGCGGGGCAGGAAGTAAAGAATGGGTGTACTTTGAGGGGTTTTGACTTTGCAGACTGTTTACATGCATGGACACCTTCATAATACACAAGGAGACGGGTAATAACCGGAAAAGCATGACATGGGACCTTTAAGTTTGAGTCCAAGATACTTGAACTGGGAGACTAGTTCTAATTCTTCTCATTAGTCAAAGCGAAACCTTTGTGTAAATGTTTGGTGATTAGTTTAGACAACCATTTCTCAGCTATCTTATGGCGCGTTTCCACTGCAGCGGGGTAGCCCCGTTTAAGCGTCCCTAAGCGTCCTCGCTCTGGCCTCGGGCTGCCTCGCTGGCCGGCCCAGGCCGTGGCGCATTTCCATTACAGTTTAGGACCTGGGGTAGCAACGCAGTGTAGGCGGGGCGATCGGCTTTGTTTTTGTTCACATTTCAAGTTGTTCCGTCGAGCTCCCGCTGGATTTGATCATCCCCAATGAGACGTAGGAACGTCGTCACCTCCTCGGTGGACCACGGTGTGCTTTTCTTATTAGACGTAGCCATTTTTTGTAGCTCCTCCGTTTACAAAATGCTGTTTATAAAAATGCTGCAAGCTTGCTTCTAAATATATATGCGACGCTAGGGATGAACTCGCGCGCGATCTTGTGACGATTCTCTCTGACCAATCAGCAGTCGAGAGTGTTGACGTCACTAGTTCAGCCCTGGCCCTGGTCTGATAGAACCACGATTTTATGGGGCCGGAAAAAGAGGGAAAAAGTACCCGCTAGCCGGTACTAGGCTATATGGAAAGGCCACCAAAAACTGGCCTGGCCGCTTGAGGACGGTTAAGGACACTTAAACGGGGCTACCCGCTGCAGTGACACCGGGGAGGATGTATGCATTATTATTATTAATGTATGCTGGTCACCTTGAATCCTGGTAAGCTTCCAGCATGGTATATTTAATACTATTATTAAACATAAGCTGGTGATAGCATTCCAGCATACTATGCTGGTCTATGCTGTTTTTTTTAGCTGGCCAGGATGGCTGGTTTAGCTGTGTCCAAAACCCCTCTAAACCAGCCAACCATTCCAGCCTAATATCTACTGGCTGGTCAGGGTGGTTGACCAGCCTGACCAGCTAAGCTGGTCTAAGCTGGGGTTTTTTAGCCGGGTAGGGAGGAGGCTGCCGAGCTCCAACGGATTTGTGGGGGAGTGACTCCAGAGGGAGGGGTGGCGTTGGTTTGGAGTTAAAAAGCCAACCACCGCCACAATGTTTGAGCAACCTGCCCTGCACATCACTGTCCGCTCTCTCTGTACACGGCCTGCAGTCAGTTGGTCTGGAAGTTTGTGCTCCTCCGGTGCACTAATTCACACGTTTACTTCATGAACAATCCCTCGCTACCCGTACTGTTAGCAATTCATGAATATGCGCATTTTAAACCGCATCCATTTCTTTACTCAGGCGAACAGCGAGCAGGAACGGCCTGGTGTCCACGCCGCACGACACTCACACAACGATGCAATTCAATCAATTGTCAATAAACATATTCATACATTGATAAAGTGTGTTGTTTAAATCATGTGCCAATACTGTGTCAATATACCCTATACAGTACAATGATTATATCAACGTGAGCTCTAGTAACGACGTCTCGTCGTTACATTCCCCCCCTCTTCTCCTAAAGCGCACAGTACCTCAATTTTCATGTACCCGGGATAGACAGTCTGCCACCAAGTTGTCTTTCCCGGCCCGATACTGGACTGTAAAGGCATAGGGTTGCAGGGACAGGTACCACCCTGTGAGACGTGTGTTGGAGTCCTTCATCCGGTTCAACCACTGCAGAGCGCGATGATCAGTTTCCAGGAGGAAGTGACGTCCCAGCAAATAGTACTTCAACGAATCAATGGCCCACTTCATGGCCAGGCACTCCTTCTCCACTGTTGAATATCTTGTCTCTCGGTCCAGAAGCTTGCGGCTTAGGAACAGCACTGGACGTTGCTCTCCCCTAGTTTCCTGCAGAAGCACTGCTCCAATGCCAACACCTGAAGCATCAGTCTGCAGTGTAAATGGCTTTGAAAAGTCTGGACTGTAGAGGACTGAATCACCTGTGATTGCACTCTTGAGATCTCTAAATGCTTGATCACACTCCTCACTCCATTTCACCTTGTTTGGGGCAGAGTTCTTGGTGAGGTCAGTGAGCACTGCTGCCCTCTCTGAAAAGTTGGGAATGAACTTGCTGTACCAGCCAATCAACCCCATAAAGGAACACACCTTCCTCTTGGTGGTGGGCACAGGATACAAGTGGATAGCATCCACTTTCCCCATTCGAGGTTTCACAACACCCTGGCCAACCACATGACCGAGGTACTCAACCTGACCCTTCGCAAACGCACATTTGCGTGGATTGATTGTTAGCCCAGCCTTTTTTATCAACTGGAGGACCTTGCGAAGGTGAGCCATGTGTTCCTTCCATGTCTGGCTGAAAATGACTATGTCATCCAAGTACGCGGCTGCAAACTCTGGCACCTCCCTCAGCAAGTGGTCCATGAGTCGTTGAAATGTAGCTGGCGCCCCCTGGAGACCAAACGGCATTACATTGAAATGAAACATTCCAGATGGTGTTTTAAATGCTGTCAGCTCCTTGGTCTCATTTGCCAGAGCCAGCTGCCAATATCCTTTGCTTAGATCAAGTGTCGTGATGAATGTGGACCAACCAACCCTTTCCAGCAACTCATCAATTCGGGCATTGGGTAGGACTCAAATTTAGACACAGCATTCAGGTATCTGAAGTCAATGCAGAATCTCAGTGAACCATCTTTCTTAGGGACCAGAACAACCGGACTGCACCACTCGTCGAGGTCTCAATGATGCCCAGCTGCAACATCAGCTCAATTTCCTTTTTAAGCTCTGTCACCAAACGTTCGGGAATCCTGTAAGATTTCCGGCGGGGAGTTGCGTCTTCCCTCAGGTGGACCTGGTGCTGTACCAGAGTTATGAAACTAGGCCCAGCCAGCCTTTACAGCCCGTAGATTTACGTATTCCCCCAGATATAGCAGCAATGCAGAGGGCTGATCCAACGCTAAAACCCTGGTTAGACAAGGTCTCAGAGGTTGAGGGTGAAAAACTGGGTAAGGCAGACGGTATAGCAGAGTTCAGCTATGTCATTAAGAGGGGTATTCTTTACGAACGTGAGGGAAAAGAGGAAGCCCTAGCATTGCCACAGGGCCTGAGGCAGAAAGTTATGGAGCTGGGTCACTCTATCCCCTGGGCAGGCCACCTAGCATTCCAGAAATCCCTCAGCAGGATAGCTAGGAGATTTGTTTGGCCGGGTATTTACACCCAGGTTAAGGGGTTTTGTGCATCGTGTGAGGTATGTCAGCTGTCTTCACCAAGGGGAGTAGCCTGTGCCCAGCTACAGCCATTGCCCATCATAGAAACCCCGTTCCACAGAATAGGCATGGACATTGTGGGACCCCTTGAGAGAAGTTCCACAGGCCATCGTTTCATCCTGGTAATTTGTGATTATGCCACCCGTTACCCAGAAGCCTTTCCCCTGAGATCAATTAAGGCCAAACATGTTGCTAATTGGAAGCTGCATACACTCTGGTGGCTACCATTAGCAGCTAACTTTTGTGCTCCGATTTTTACATAAAAATGGAATTATGGATTATAAACAATTGCTTCAAAGCCACAGATACATTATCAACCTATGGATCAACCGATTCAGCCACGTTTTTTCTTTCTCGTTTTAATGCCATTGAACACGTCTTTTGATCAGATTGACAGCTACGGTGAGACGATCTCCCGAAAAAGGTCCGTAAAAGGTACGTGTTGTGATGTCTGTGTTTGCTTCCCCTGTTGCGAGATCGGATCGCTTAGATACTATACTTAAATAATCTGTAGAGTCTCAGCTTTAATCGGATATATTGTATGTGCAGTTTCGATAAGTAAGGGTATCTTTACTTTGAATTCTGTGCTAAAGTGCGTTAGCATTTGAAAAAAAATGAATAAAACCGCACGTCCCTGCGGTGTGAATACCGCGCATGCGCATACCGCGGTTATCGCATGACATGGTATATCGTTCAGCCCTACTGACAACAATATCATTTTCGATGACAACAGAGATGGTCACAGGCTGATATTGCACTTGACTTGTGCCATTGTCACTGGTGACAGTAAGGAGGGCCACTGCAACACCTCCAAGCTCTGGTTCGGACTCTTCCTAAATGAATGAAAGAGAGATAATAATCACAAACTGGGTGTTGGTCATGCATTACATTACATTACATGTTACTTGTTATATGTCAGATTCCTCCGCGTACCGCAAGCGGGAGCTGGCGTACCACCAGTGGTACACATACCACAGGTTGAGAACCACTGGCTTAAGGGATTAGACTGTTTTAATTTCTAAAACAAATGGCCGGAACCAGATACTAAAGCTGCATTACATTACATTACATGACATGTTACTTGTTAGACGCTTGTTATCCAAAGCGACTTACATACTCAATACTGTGGGCAATCCCCACAGGAGCAATTTGGGGTGAAGTGTCTTGCCCAGGGACACAACGACATGCTGACTGCAGTGGGGTTTGAACCTGTGATCCGAACACCAATGCTCTATCCACTGCGCCACACGCGGCTCGCAGGAACATTTTAAAAAATCGTGATTTTCTGTGTGGCAATATCTTTTGACTGCAACTCTTGGAGATATGTTTTCTAAGTTGTTCATATTTGAGTTAGAACTATGTTTTAGAGAGTTGTTTTGTCAACAGACTACACATTTAAAGGTGAAAAACAGGTGTTCTACACCAAAGAATCAGACGAGCTACCAGTGAAACCAAGTGCCAGGAGATAAAACATATCCAATAAATGTTTTACTTAACTTCAGTATCGCTTCAAACAAAAAAAACGATTCAGTTCATTTGTATTTGGGTGAAGGAAAACAGACCAAAACCTCTGCAAATCACACAAACTATATGGATGGATAGACAGAAACAGGATAAGTGCAAACAAATATTTGTATTTTAATGAACTATTCACTTAATATAGAGTGGTACTGTTAATGAATTAAGGAGACTCACTGTGCAGGTTCGGAAAAATCCAGAGGTGTCCTCTTGCAGATACACAGGAAGGGCATGGATAACGGTGGTACGCCTGGTGTTGATGTCGTGTAATTCCTATAACGGTAAAAATACAAGCGTACAAACTGTTGACTGTGAAGTTTACTGAACAAACCTGTCAATCCAACAATCCAATCAGAACATATATCCACAGATAACCTGTTCACATCTTTAATGCAATCAGACAAATAGCAAAAACAAAGTGGGCTAATTGTAAAATTCAAAAGATATTTTTTAAATCTGTTTAACGTTAGATGTTCAACCTTTGAATTGTAAAATAATCTCTTTACCTGTTCATCGTGGATTTTTAAAATTTCAGCCAAAGCCTCAGCTGTCTTCCCAGATTTGGACGCCTTCTGTCTAAATATGGCCATCAGTCGAGGAAGATGGCGGTCAAAAGCAGCGTAGAACGTGTTGGGCAGATTCTGGTTTGTAATCCGTTGGAACTCTGCATACACCTATGTAAAAAACAGAGCAGAAGGACAATACAGCAATGTCAATTAGTCAGTTCCAAATAAATCAAACTAGGTTAAAGTCCTTACAAATGTAATAGATCCTCCAAGTTTGACCAGTCAGTTCCTTCCCTGTGGCAAGAACGAGAACTTCACCTGGACTGTTCTTTTCCTTGCATTACATTACACCACAGGGAAGGAGCTGGAACTTTGAAGATCTATGACACTCCTAAATACAGCAAATAGCCACTATAAGAGTCACAGAATGTGCCATTATCAATAAAGAAGAAAACAGGAAAAAGAGAGCTAATCCATATTACCTCAGACTCCATTTTGAGAGCAGGCCAGAGGTCCATGAGCTCGTTCACTGCCGGGCATGTCCTCACTATGGTCTGTCGCCGCAGTGCAAATGTGGTGTGCATAATCTTTTTAATGAGGGGTAGGTCCATCTCAGTCTTCTTGACTTCCTCAACAATTGTCTGCCTCAAGTGCTCAAGACTTGAGGGATCCTCTCCTTGGGGAAGGTTGAACAAATCCTATATTTAAAACCCCCCTCCCCCCTATCAGTCCTGTGTTGCCCCCGCCAGCACAGACGAGGAGAAAGAGCCCGACATGTCCAAGAGATAAAACCTTATGAAGGGGCCTGGCATCGACCAAGATGCCGCTGTGCATATATCCTCCACACTCACACGGTTGAATAAGGCTGCCGACGCAGCCACAGCCCGTGTGGAGTGCGCACGAACCCCCATGGGGCAGGCTCTCCCTGCCTGTCCGTAGGCATGTGCAATGCACTCGCAGAGCCAGCCTGCCAGGCGTTTCTTGGACAGAGCTTTCCCGATCACACCGCCCCCCACACACACGCACAGCTGTTCGGTGCGTCTAAGGGCAGCCGTGCGCTCCACATAATATGCTAGCGCACGCACCGGGCAGAGGAGGTGCAGTCTAGCTTCCCTGGCCCCACCATGGGGGGGAAGACTAAACCCCCCTAACTGAATAGCCCTCGACCTGAACGCACTCCTTAGGTTTTTGGGCACAAAGGAGGGGTTCGGTCTGAGTGTCGCGCCGCTCCGGTCACCCCGAAAGAAGCAAAGCTGTTTTCCACGATAATGCTTTCAGAGAGGAGAGCTCCAGAGGCTCAAACGGCCCCGAGGCCAGAGCCTCGAGCACTAGGGGCAGGTCCCACTGTGGGGTGGAGGCGTGCACTACTGGGCGCAGCCTCCTGACCCCCTGTAAAAACCGCGACATCAGTGGTTGACTAAAGGCTGACCTGCCGCCAAATCCCTCATGGCAGGACGAGATGGCTGCTGCATACACCTTCACTGTTGAATGCGCAAGCCCTCTGTCCACCAATAACTGTAAGAAGGATAAAATAGAGCCTAACTCACAAGATAGAGGCTCTATTCCCCGCTCCTCACACCATCGCTGGAATCTTAGCCACTTTGGCCTGTAACAGGCTGTGGTGGATCCAGCTCTAGCTGCCTGGATAGACTGAATAACACTGTCAGACAATCCACCCTGTCTCAGCCTGTCCCTTTCAGGAGCCAAGCCTGGAGAGGACGGCCGAGAGTGGGTAACGCCCCGATTGCACCTGCCTCTTGAGACATCGCCCCCCAGAACTGGGGAACCGCCCAGGGCTGGCCCACCTTCATCTGTGTCATCTCTGAGTACCACGGCGCCCCAACGCGGTCCGGAGCCACTAGGATGACTGACAGATGTTCTCGCCTCACTCTCCTCAGGAGAGGGAGAATGAGACGCAGCGGTGGAAAGGCGTAGAGCAGCTTCCTTAGCCATGGCTCGTGTGCAAACGCGTCCACCCCCAAGGGTGGGTCGTCGCTCCGAGCCACGGAGAACCACAGTGGCTGTTTCGCCGGCTGGCGAACAGATCCACTTCCGCTCTCCCGAACTGGGCCCAGATCTGCTTCACAACCTTCGGGTGAAGCACCCACTCGCCTGGCAGGGGGCCGCCCCTCGACATGAGGTCGGCTCCTCTGTTCTCCAGTCCCGGGATATGGAGGGCTCTCAGAGATAACACCACCTCTGAAGCCCATAACCACAGTTCCTCCGCTGTGGTCAACAAGGCGGCAGATCGAACTCCGCCCTGCTTGTTGATATAAGCCACTGTGGCGCTGTTGTCGCTCCTGACCATTACATGTCTCCCCTGAATTAGGGGCCTGAAATGCTGGAGGACTAACACTACCGCCCGTAGCTCTAGGAGGTTGCTGTGTCGAGACTCTGTTAGAGCCCAGCGCCCACCTATAGCCCTCTTCAGGCAGGTCCCTCCCCATCCTGTTCTGGATGCATCCGTGAACACTGTGATGTAGGTCACCCGTCCCAGTGGAGACCCCCTCCGGAGGTGATCCGGGGACCCCCAAAACCGGAGGTTGCCCCTCACTGAGGGGGGTATGGTCACCAGCCGCCGCTTGTGCCTCTTGGGATCCAAGCGCAGGCTGGAGAACCACCTCTGCAGGCGGCGCATATGTAGTAACCCTAACGGGACCACCATGTGAGCAGCCGCCATGAGACCCAGTGTCTGCATGACAGTAAAAGCTGTCACTGTTGCCCCCTGTCGCAGCCTGCGCACCCCCTGAAGAAGGGACGCACGTCTGCTCTCTGACAGGGTGGCGCGCAACGTGCCCGCATCGAGCACCACACCCAAATACAACGCCCATTGGTGAGGTATGGGGGTGCTCTTTTTCCAATTGATCGCAAAGCCCAATTTGGTCAGGTGTGTGATCAATTGTGCTGTGCAAAACATTGCCTGTTCCCGTGACCCAGCCATGACTATGAGGTCTGTTGTGGAAATAATTATCATAAGACGCCAATTAGTAACATACAGGACAAACCTCGATGTCTGTTTACCTTCTTTAAGGACACAGGCGGCTTAGCCAATAATGTTATTGTTCCCATTCTGTGACCGGTCAATACTGGGATACAGATGGTCTGTGTTGTGGGTACACTGGGACACTTCCTTCTCTGTATTTGTGGACTCCATGGTAAAATCTTCGAGGTCATAAGTGTCCGAGGCAAGTAGCTCTGTGTTCCCACACTGTTTAGGCTATCTCCTCAAATATGTTGTTTACTCTCTGCGAAACCAGTTAGATGGGCTGGCAAGAGAGAGGCTCTCCAGAATTGACGTGGCAACTCTACCGTGAAGTCAGAACCTCTGACTCTTGGACTTGTGATGTGAATCCTCCGGCCGTTAACTCCAAATAAACCATCATGTGTTTGACATCAAAGCTACTGCTCTTCCCGTGTCTCCTTCCTGAGTCGGTGACTCCCACTGCATAGCTACACAGAAGTTTCCTCTACAAGGTCGTCTATGTAAAATAAAACTCTCATGCCGTGTGCGCGCAGCGGTTGAAGCGCTGTGGCCACACATTTGCTGAATGTGCGTGGGGATAGGGAATAGCCGAACGGCAGCCTGTTGTAGTCGTAGGCTATTCCCTGGAAGGCAAAACGCAGATACTTTCTGTGCTCTGGAGCAATTTCTACATGAAAGTACGCGTCTTTCAGGTCGATGGTGGTGAACCAATCGCCTGGCTGCACAAGCCCCAGTAACTGTTTCACAGTTAACATGCAGAATTTCCTGCGGGAAATGTGGCGATTCAGGCCGCGGAGATCTAGAATAGGTCTGAATTCCCCCGTCTTCTTGAGAACCAGGAAGTACATGGAATAAAGACCCTCTTCCATGCGCTGAGGGTGCACAACAGACACAGCCTGTTTCTGCACCAGAGCCTGAATCTCTGCTGAGAGGAAACCCATCCCCTCTCGAGAGGATAGATTCACCTCTCGCATGCCCATAAAAGGGGGTGGGACGCTGCAAAACTGGAGTGAATAGCCCCGTCTCAGCGTCCTGTCCATCCACTTTGATAGTACATAGCTGAGTTTCCATTCCCCATAACACTGTGTTAAAGGGCATGCCCTCAGCTGTGGGGCCGCAGCTATAAAGCTGTGGTACTCTCTGGCGACCCGTCCCGCCGCAAAACTCCCCGTGAAGGGAAGATTCGCCCATGGAGGGTCGACACAGAAAGGGCCGATTATTTACTGAGGACCCTGAACGCACCGCCACGCGCTCTTCTGTGAGTGCGGGCGCTGCCATAATGCAACTCTGGTAACCTGCATTAATTGGAGTTCTAGCCCCAGGCTTAGTGTGTTCCCTAACAGCAATACACCGGCCATAATGCCTCTGTACACGTATAGCACTACGATAGCTTTGTTTACGTTGTATCACTCTCATCTGCGCACTCCCACTAGCCTCCTCCCTTACAGGAGCTATGGCTGGGGCGGCGAGTGGGGAATCTGTACAGACATCATGTGTAAGTGTAGCATTGTGGAAACAAAGGACACTTAGACTTGGATACAGATCAACTTTTTCTTTATTTTTAAATTTTTTCAAAGGAATCTGTGCGGGATTCACCCTTGCGTCCCGGGCGAAGAGATGTCCTCCCCCCGCCGAGATGCTCCCCCGCCAGTCAGCTCCGGGCAGACGGCGCACCCCACCCGGCCGCTCTCTGCTGCTGAGGAGCCTGCCGGCATATCGGCAGCCCGTCCCCGTGGCTGCCGATATGCCGGTACCACGGGATGGGCCGTAGAGGTGGAGGGCGCCGCAGCCACGGGACCCCCATGCCGGCGCCTCTCCCTCCGCTTCACTGTCGCACTGCGCTGGAGGAGCGCGTAGCGGGGCCGGAGGCGGGGCCAGCGGTAGCATCCGGCTAAGCTGGACCCTTTCCTCCTCCAGCCGGCTGAAGCGCTGAGTGACCGAGGAGATTGACCGAGGAGATTGACCCAAAGAGCCCCTCCGTGGACACGGGGGCTCCGAGGAGATCTTCTCGGTCTTTCTTAGATAGGGCAGTGAGTCCCAACCACACGTGACGAGACGCCACTGTGGCCAAGGAAATCACCCGCCCTGCTGCAGCGGCCACGCCATGAATCAGATTGTTCATCTGACCTATAGCGCGGTCCGGATAATCGCTCCCATCTTGAGACAGGAGGGCGACGGCGACTGCCTGAGGGGTGATCAGGGAGACGCCCAACACGCCGAGATTATTTGCTGCAGCCGCCATCTGCGTACCGAGCTTGAACATCTTGTCCAGATATTCCAGAGTGTCTCGGTCCCGGGGCAGCGGGGGCAGGGGTCGCTTACCCTCCGCCCAACCAGCCGCCCGCGGAAGCAGATGGGCCGCCAGGCTCTCATCAAGGGGGGGGCACATCCGAACACGTTGTGTCCGAGCGGCCCTCCACCTTGATGATGCCTGCCATAGCGGCTACTGGGGCCTTCATTTTAAATGGCTGCTGCCATGTCGCCTCCACACACCGCCATATATCAGGCAGCTGGGGCGAAATGAAGGTCGGCTGCGCTGGATGCACCGGGCCGTAAAACCCCTGTCTCAGGCGGCTTACAGGCCTCGGTGGCAGCGGTAGGGGGAGCAGTAGGCCTACGCGCTCCGCCGCCAGGGTCATCACCGCTGGGAAATCCAAACGCGCAGACCTGAGAGTCGGACCTCCTGACACCGAGGCGTCCTCGTCCTCCTCCTCCGCCCATCTCGACGACCTCAAGATCCGAATCCTCCACCTCCTCCTGCGGGGCCTCTGCCGACAGGAAATGCTGCCCACGATGCTCACGCGTGAGCCGAGGAAGCATCTGGCAGGCTAAGCATGCCGGCGTCGGGCCCATACCGCTCACGGCGTGGTCAGGCCCCATACACAAAAAGCAGAAGGGGTGTGGATCCACCCCCGCGATCAGGTTTGGCCATTTCGGACAGGTCCTGTGGTCAAGAACTGACTCCATTACTATTCTTCGTCTTTTTAAGCTCCGTGAAAACACTTCCGCCGCTGAAGAGAAAAGGATGATAGTCAGGAGGCGAGGCCTCCTTTTATACGGTGTGATGCGCGCGCATTCAGGTAGGCCCGCCCGAGGCCGGCTACATCTATAGAAGTCTCAGTGGGAGAATGCTCGCGGGGTAAGATAGTACCCATAGAGTCCAGTAGAGGGCGGAGCCTGTGCTAATATAACAAGGGTTACAATATGTAACCCAACGTTTCTGTGCGCTCGTGAAATGTCTGCTCTCAGATTTCTTCTGTGCGCGCTCGGAACTTTTGTGCAACAACCCTGTCAAAATCCCTCAACCAATAGGAGGCCAGGTGTCCTTGCTGGGAACCACTGCCCTAGAGGATGTGAGGTCATCACAAATAAAACAGGCTCACATGATACAAGTTTGCGCACTCATTATATACACTACACATTTTTCTTGGATTAGTTAACACCATAGTCCCTAATATATTTGTAGAAAGGCAGGGAATGGAATTAAATCGAGAACAATGTTTCATTGCGGAAGAACCCGGTTTTGTGTTCCCCCCCACTTCTCAAACCAAAGTTACACCCTTGGTTACAAGTAACAGTCCTGCAAACAAAATGTTACTCAAGTAAGAGTATTGGCCTTAAAGTATCAAAAGTACAAGTACTCATTATGCAGATTGGCCCATTTTAGAATAATACAATGTTTTGATGAGTATTGCTGCATTCAAGTGTTATCAAAGCTGGTAAAGGTTGAACAAATTGTAATTACTTTGTACGCTGCAGGGTAGATTGTGAATGTATCATTAATCTAAATATGCAGAGTAATCTAAGATAAATACATGTAGTGGAGTAGAAATGCAGTACACGATTTAAGTCCAGTAGAGGGCAGAGCCTGTGAGAGATATAACAGCCTGAGTGCGAGGAGAAGGTTTTAAGCTGGAACACAGGAAATCTGTAAGCAGCAATATATCTGAGTGCAAGCGTACAGTTAGAGCAGAAGCAGAGCAAATCTAAGCGCAAGCAGGCACTATTTGAGTGCGAGGACAGGGTTTGAGGGAAATAAATCAATAAAGTATGCTCTCAAATTTAAAGACCACACTCTTGAATAAAGATAGGGAATAACCCCCATACTCCGTGACGATGACCGCTTGCGGGGGGGACACAAACGGGATTTTGAAAAGTGGAGGGGACAAGTCCCCCCTCTCCCCAGTGGAAATTACGCCCATGCTTGTAACAGAGAGTAATCCGACACTGGTTCTTTTACTTTTAATTACAAGATGTGAGTACTTTTTCCACCTCTGGCTGGCCATATCTGCTAAGTTACTGAACAATGATAAAGTATTATTTGGTTATTCTACTAAATCAAGTGGTGACCATCAGTTTAAAGGAAACACTTTGTGCTGTTTTAGCCTTAAAGCCACATTTTTGTTTTTTTCCTAAATCAAGATACTAGCTCTTATTTCCACGGACACACTCTGCATATTGATCGAGTTCTGACCCTTGTTTCACAGCCTTCTTTGTTACCTGCTCTGTGCTCATCTTGACTCGCATGCCTTTCATAGTTTAGTATCAGTCATAAGACTTTTCCTCATCATGCAACTTTTGCTCAGGCTGAGATGGCATCAATATTCTCAGCATTACCACCCAAAACTCAATAAAATGTGTCCTTATTTATCATTGGCAGCAGTGCAGGCCCCTGTATGCCAACAAGCCTCAAACACAGCATATTCAGCAGTGTTGTTTAGGCGTGTCATTTCATGCAATTTACAATAATACAACATTTCAAACACCAATTTGCATATGTATTTTTCAGTGGTGAAAGAGGAACTCAATACCAGAATTACAACTAAAGGTCCAGTACAGATTCTAATCAAAATCTACTTAAAGTGCCACTGATTATGTTATATTTTAACTCATGCAGTGTAGTGTAAACAAATATTACGATATACTGCTAAATCCACTGACATACTTTAAAACACTGCTCTTTTTCGCATTTTTACCTAGGAAACATTTTTGAGGAAAAAACTGATTTTATTATATTAAAGACTTATTGAGATTTAAAAATCAATTTCAAAAGACTCCTCTCCAGTACAGTTAGCAGCACAAATGACAAGGTTGCAACCAAAAAGACAATATAAGAATTTAACATAAAATCAAAGAGAAAATTAAAGACCAACAAAAAATCTAAATACATTCAAAGCATGTTATTATTTTAGAATCACTTTTAAATGCATCCAAATAGACCAGGTTCAGAGGATTTTGCAACAGATTCTGAACTGCAGAAGCCGCATTCTTGGCTGGCATTTTTCCAGTTCGATAAGGACTTTATGGAAAGCTAGTACGAATAAGTCCTAGGAGCAAAACAACAACTGTCGTTTTTTATTGCAGGGTATAGTTCTAAAGGTAAACATCCTTAAGTACAAAATGCCATAAGTTAAGTCTGCCAGTATTCAAAGCTTCTGGCTCGATCTTTCTGGCTAAATTCACACACAAAATGCATGGCAGTAGTAGTTGGGAGAAAAAAGAATCCTCGACAACTGCAATATTAATGCTACTGTCAGAATGTAGAAGTTAACGAGGCTATCAATTTAGTAAGCTAGCTAGAGGGTAGATAATGCATGAAATGACAAAAGCAAAATGTATAAAATAAAAACGTTTTGAGACTAAAATTACAATATAAAACCCAAACTAGTTCTTTGATCGATGTCAGTTGCTGACATGCACCACTTAGCTTTCCTGTCAATCTGTTACTGTACTTTATAATAAATGGAAAACAGTCGAGATATGTTAACTTATTTCACACCAAAAAAAAAAATGTTCATAGCCTCTGCCATTTCTGACAGTATCAGCAAAACTCTACTTAGAGCTTGTGAATACTTCATTAAAATTGAATCTTAACCTGTTAAATATAGGTCTATCTGAAGGGAGCGTGCCACTTGGTGCTGATGGGGTAGGGTACAATGTTGCTGTGATGCTCTCTTAGTGCACTTTCATGTTGTGTTTGGTGAACACCTGCACAGCATGGGACTGTGTAGTGTTGTCTCGAATCGCTTATGGCTGCTATGCCTTAAGTAATGATAGACCCTCAGCTATCTTCATCTTTCGTGGTAGCAAATCATTACAGACTTCTCAATTTACCCAATAAAATGAACAGTGGCTGCTTTTATCACCAGTAGAGTGGAAAGTGTATCAAATATAGAAAAACAGTCACATGTATAACATTAATTTAAATAGTGCCGTGTTGACTTGAGCTGTCGCAATTGGGCCTGGAAACACCACTACTGTTACGTAGCCAAGATGGCGATCGTAGAGTGTGATTAGCGTTCCACAGTCAACTTTTTAACCGGAATGAGTGCACCTTTCGGGAACTCGTGGTGCATTTTTACCATCATTTTGCATGGGAACGCACTTAAACAGCTAAAATGGCACGTTTAATCACAGATGTACGACAATGAATACACAGCATAGGGTTTTTAAGTGTTCAGCTCCACTTCATGGCTTTAATTTATGTAACAGGTGATGTCAATAACGGCTAATTATTTCCTTCTGCTCAGCCTCAATGGGTATTAGAACAAATCCATGACTCCAATAGTTGATATAGGAGCATTTTTGCAATAACCAAACGCATAAGAATGAGTACTAAAAACCCTGCTTTCTGTTCTGATGTAAAGCACACCATGTCCTTTTTTTAACTAATATAATGTCCTCTTTCTGGCTGCAGTATTTTTGCAGTGACTGTGAGCTCCCAGGTGAGAGGAGGGCAACAGGAGACCCTGTGTGCTCACATCGACGGCCCAACGATGCCCGTCAAATTGACCATCACCCTCGAGATGGGCCCCGGCAAAACCACCATACTCGAGCAGGCTGTTGACAAGGACTTCTATCGCTGCTTAAACTTCCAGGTCTGAGTCAGCATGTGTACACCGCAATTTGCAAAGTGTCGTCTCAAATGTCAGTCAAAACAAATACAATGTATAACTGCTCTTAGTCATTTTCCAAAGTAGAGTATGGAAGATCGGGAGGGGAGGGAAGTTGTTGTTAGTGGTTAGATGCATTCATGAGCTTTCAAGGCACGTTCCTCTCGCCCCTAATCAGACAGCTGGCTCCATGACTGAGGCCTAGCACCCACATTTTGGAAGTAGTCCCTGTTATATAATCGCAGTTCCATTAGCAAGTAAAAACACATGACGACATTTCCTGATTAACCATGTCATGGTAGAGGTCTGTTCTTTTATTTCTCCAAACTGTTCTTGTATACAATTATAGGTACAATCTACATTGAAAATACCCCAGTGCTTACCTTACATGGTCCCCTGTTTTGCTTTTTGGAGTTTTCCCTTTCTTGTAGTATTAAATAGGTTTTTGTGCATGTAAATGGTCTGCAAAGGGTACAATCACAAAGTTCCCTCCAGAGGGAGTTTCTCTCCCACCCAGCGCTCCAACACAATACATTGTACATGATAGGCTAAGGGGAGGGACATTTTCGTCATCTCTAAAAGGTTGAACAATCACAACAGAGCTAGCCAGCTAACCAATCAGAGCAGACTGGGCTCTGGTTTCAGACGAAGGTTGAAAAGAGGTGCTGCAGCACAGGCACTATGGGGAAAAATAAAGGCCCTTTTTAAGCCCCGAGCCTGTTTTTCAGGTCTCCGGCTCGAAAATGACATTCCCAGAACAAATGACCATATCTTCCCTTCCAAAAGAGTTAAATTAATAATCCTTTTTCTCAAAGCAAGGTTACATCTGTGAGTTGGATGTAGAAGTGTCAGAATCAATATAGATGTTTTTATTTTAAAGTAAATTCAGATTGAACACAGTAAAACAATTTAAATTATTGTGTCCGTCCAAAAAAGAAAAATGACTTATAGTGAAAACCACCCTTGAATGATGGGATGGTAGACGAAAAGCTTTAGGAATCCAAACTACAACATATAATAAGTACCCTGTATCAAGATTGATGCAAAACAAGTGGAATTTGACCCTTTTAGAGAGATTTAGCAAAAAAAAACACTTCTGGGGTCATTTGGGTGGATTTTCCATATCTCTGGCCCCCCTTGGTCGATTTTGATGATTGACATCTCCTTTTAACCGCTAGAGCCAATGGAATTGAAGGGTACTCCCACATATACACACACATTACCAAATAAGGAGTGAGAGTGACGCATAGCCAAAACCGGAAGATGCGATAACTCTGGTGGCTACCATTAGCAGCTAACTTTTACACTCCGATTTTTACATAAAAATTGAATTATGGATTATAAATAATTTTTTCAAAGTGACGGACACATTCAATTAAGGATCAACCCTCATCCGCGTTTTTTCTCGTTTTAATGCCATTGAACATGACTTTTGATCAGAATAACAGCTAAGGTGAGACGATGTCCCGTTTTTCCTCCGTAATGCTACGTGTTGTGATGTCTGTGTTTGCTTCCCCTGTCGCGAGTTCTGATCGCTCAGTGATGATACTATACCTATATCATCTGCGGAGTCTCAGATTTAATCGGATATCTTGTATGTAAAGTTACGATAAGTAATAAGGGTATCTTTATCTTGAGTTCTGTGCCAAAGTGCGTTAGCATTTTTCCGCTCAGGGGTCATTTTTCCGCTCAGGGGTCATTTAGATGCTTCTTATGAGACTTGTGTTTTGTTTTGGTAAACATGGTTTGTATCGTCAGTTAGCTGAGATTCTTCCCGTTAATCTGGTATAACACAATAATAGGTTTTTAAATATTAAGATGCCCTGAGACAGTGTCGTGAAAAAAAAAGACCCGCCGAAGGGGTCTTTGGGGCTTAACAGGAGCATGTAAACATGTCACAGTAGAGGCACAAAATACAAATATGAACCTGAAAATCAAGTAACATGTCCTCAGCTTTAAAGCGAACAGATTATGCTCATTTTCAGTTTGCTCTGATTGGTAAACTGGCTGGCTTCATTGTGATAGGTCAACCGCTTACAGATTAGCGCTAGCAAATAGAAGCACACGTGTTACAAAGTGATGTCACTTTGTCGCAGAAGTAAATAAAGGAGTCCAAAGGAGGCATTTTAATGCACAAAAACGTATGCAACACACTACCGGAAAGACAAAACCCCAAAAAGCATAATATGGGCCATGTCACATACCCTCTCTGAAAGATGTATGTTTTTTTCTTGTACAGGTCCCCACAGTGCATCACAGAACTGTGGCATCCATTAATGTCACTATTACGGGTGAGGGTGTCTCGATGAGCAAGAAAACCAAAATCCTGATTGAGCGTCCTGCTTTCATCCACATCATCCAGACTGATAAACCCATCTACAAACCTGGACAGAAAGGTTAGTATCACATGTTGTGGTACTTCAGTTTTAGGGTTTCCTGCTGTGTGGTAAAATGACTGCTCTGCTGCAGTCGTACTGTTCATACTGCCCACATTCTCCCCTCTGCAATGCTTACCGATTCAGCTGCATTTGCACAATTTTGGATAAATTCAGCACACAGGTGGTTGAGTTCTTGGTGGTTTAATGCAAAAAATATCACAAACAAATCACCAATTAAACACAGTAAAACCTTGGTATATTTGCTATAGAAAGACGAGACAGGTGTCCTAATATGATACTACTATTATCTACCACAAAGCCAAAAACACTAAAATTAGGAGAAAAACACTGCACTTAAAAAAATTATGCAAATGACTGACTAAAGTACCCGCATAAACAAAACTCTACAAACTGAAAACGCTGCAAATAAAAAAACGCTGCAAGAAGCTCAAATGAAAACGAGGACACTAAAAAGTGATGCACAGCTGGAAGAAGAGTGCATAGAGGTTTCTCAATTCTTAAATGTCCCCTCCTCGACTCCCCTCCTCGATACTTAGTCCCGCCCACAGGAGATGCGAGCGGAGGACTGAGGAGGTGAACCGAGGAGAGAGGAGGGGAAGCAGCAGGCGGTTAGATACATGAGAACTCCTCTCCTCTGAGCGGTCATTTTAAAGAGACGTCCATTAATGATGACAGGAGGCACAGCAGCCCTCTGTCTAATGGACAGATGTGTTCATGAAGACTTATATATTTACTTTTCATTCATTCACAGTGCGGTATAATGAGACAATAACAGGCTACAGATGCGGACACACACACACATATATTTATATAAATATATACAATTTCAGAATCAAACAAGAATGAGAGCACTCTCATAATAACGTTACACAATCAGAGACTGGATATACCCCCCACCCCCTCTGGTCGCTGAAATGGGGAATTGAAATGACGGGCCAAAAGTTGTATTTACAAGTATTAAAAGTAAGCAGAGGACACCAAACCAACTGAGACCCGTCTGTCCGCCGCATCTACGCACTGTACAACACACACACCTACACACTGTACCACACACACACCTACACACTGTACAACACACACCTACAGCTCCTAAAGCATAATCAGGCTACAGCCGTTGTGTATTTTATTATGTGAAGCACTAAATGGTCTTAGAAAAATATCGACTCTTTGTTTGTAGATATCTACTAAACTAAAGCAAATAAAGAGAGTATAGGCCTGTTATACTGAGTGATATATATTATACACACTGCTCTGCTTTCTGCACGGACCTCACAGCTGTTCTCTCTGGAAACATTGCAACGAGATTAAAGCAGCTCTTGTTGACGTTAGTCTATTCCATAATTAAGTGTCATCATCAGTATATTTGAAATGACTAGGTTGGATACGTTCCCTATTGCTTTCAGCAGATTTGCAATAATATTGGAAGGAATCGTGCGATCACATTGTTGGAATAATCCAATAAAAAGGACATTTTAGGAAAGTTTCCAACAACAGTTACAGTTGTCTAAAATTATTCCCGAATGCCCTCCAGAGTGCATTCATTTTAGTGTCCCTGTTGTGTTTTGAGCAACTTAAAGCGTTTTTACTTGCAGCGTTTTATTTTTGCAGCATTTTGTGTTTGCAGGGTTTCATTTATGGTGCGCCTTCAGTAAACGATGTACATGTTTCGTGAAGTTGGTGAAGATGTTTCCTCATTTGGATGTGTTTGGGCACATTTTAGTTTTTATATTTGAAAAGTGCAGCGGAAAATGTGCAGAAAGTGTTTAGCTGGTTTTGAAGAGCGTTGGCACATGCTGGTATGAATAATATACATATGTAATCAAAAGTGCTTCGGTAGTAAAAGGCATTTCACGCAATCGGGTTGAATTAAAACACCTAAAGAAACGTTTCTATGGTGACCTCCCCTGCTATCTTCATTCAGTTTTCATCTGATTGGTTGTGTGTTGAAAGGTCAGTGGTAAAGAAGGTCTTTGTCATCTTTACCATAAAATCCTCTATGATTAGACCCTACCCATGGCTTTTGGCTCCAGGAGCTTTAATAAAATGACTAGTTCAGTGATGTCATCAGGGTTATTTTGTCTTGTGTTTGGGGATTTTTCATGAAAAGCCAATATTACATATAGGGGTTTTCCAGGCACCAGGGGTATCACTAAAGACATTCTATAGAGTAGCATTAAACAATATACAGTATCCAGTGTTTTGGACCTTTTGTCCCTTACTACTTCAGAGATTCTGCTGATCTAATTTAGATTTTATTTTTTAAATAATTCCCCTAACTTGACAAAGAGGCAGATATTAATTGTTGCAGTGCCTTTTTTAAACATTGTTTCTCATAAACCCTAGACTGTGGCTGACTAGCACTTCACCGTCTACAGTGCAACGCAATAGGAAAACTTCAGAAATATGCTTTTTAAAATAGCTTCACACAGTCCACTATCACTAGAAACTTAGCAAACTTTATCTAATTTAGGCCTTTAAGAATAGTGCCTTTGTACCATGCAAGTTATCCAACAATGTCCCTCTTCCGACTGGCTACTGTAGGGTTTTATTTAATTGATTCTCTGTTTCCCTTACCGATGTTATGTATTGCTGTTTGTGTTTTATTATTGCTGTTTGTGAGAAAACATTAATGCTATTTTTATTTATTTTTTCCTGCTTTTTATTAACAGTCCAATTCCGAATCGTCTCGATGGATTCCAATTTCATTCCTGTAGCCCGACTGGTATGTATATTTATATTGTTAATTGCAATCATTTTCACCAGGATAATTGTGCCATGAATTCATCCCATGCCTAGCCAACTTTAATAATATGTGTAATACTGTCTGACCTACTATACAAGTCTCTAAACTAAAACATATTAAACATATTGAATATTTGTAAATATATAAAATGACGGAACAAAATGTCCAAATCAAATGTTAAAAATCAGAAATGTATTTATTTTGTATTATTATACTGACGAGTGCCCCTGCTGAAATGTATAATCTTATAATCTTTATTTTTTAACTGTATGAAACTGCATCCAAAACTATAACTGTTTTAATTAAGTGAATGAAAATGTCTTTTTTTAAATGTTGATATTCTGTATTTTGCACTTTGGTGTCTGTTCAACCAGGTACATCTTGCCAATCACCCAGTACTCCTCCTGTTTGTGGATTGTTAATTTTTGCTATTGAAAAAGCTAATGATTTATATTCTGTGAATTTGCTTTACACAGGGATGCAAACTCATCAGGTATGAAAAAGGTGACAAGGATCCGAGCCCCCCAACCCCACGGAATATCGGCTTTAAAATGAGGAATAACAGGATGTTAGCAGTCAGAACAACTAAAGCAGCAGTTAGTAATAACAGAAACGCCAAAGAGTCACATCTAATAGAAATATATAAAAGCATTTATTTTAATTGCAGCAGTCAGTTTATAATTTTGGCAGCACTGTTGAGCATTTTGAAAATGTATTTTCATGCCTCTGTGCAAGGCTTAGTCTTTCTATCTTTATAGCCACTGGTGTAACTAAGTTCATAAACTCAAGTACTATACTTGGGTACAATGTTGAGCTACTTGTACTTTACTTAATTATTTCAATGTTTTGCTACTTTGTACTTCTTCTCCTCTACAGTTCAGAGGTACATGGTGTACTTTTCCTCCACTGCATGTATTTAATACCTTTAGTTACTTCACAGATGTGGATGAATGATGTGAAATATAATCAAGTGTTGAATCAAACTTTAGTTCCACCTGGAGTAAATTCACAAGCTACCCTGCAGTATACAAAGTCATTCAAACTAGCTGCACCTTTACCAGCTTTGAGAACACTTTCATGATCAATCTTTATAAAACATATCATATATGTTATTCTGAAATGGACCAATCTGCACAACGACTACTTTTACTGTCGCTACTTTAACTATATTCTGATGATAATACTTTTCTACTTTCACTTGAGGAACATTTTGAATGCAGGACTTTTACTGTAACAGAGTATTCCTACACTCTGGTGCTTCTACTTTTACTCCAGTACAAGATCTGAGTACTTCTACTTTTACTCAAGTACAAGATCTGAGTACTACTACTCTTACTCAAGAACAAGATCTGAGTACTTCCATTTTTACTCAAGTACAATACCTGAGTACTTCTACTATCACTCAAGTACAAGATCGGAGTACTTCTACTTTTACTCTAGTAGCCTAAAAGATCTGAGTACTTCTACTTTTACTCAAGTACAAGATCTGAGTACTTCTACTTTTACTCTAGTACAATATCTGAGTACTTCTACTTTTACTCTAGTACAAGATCTGAGTGCTTCTACTTTTACTCAAGTACAAGATCTATACTTATACCACCTCTGTTTATAGCCTATGAAAAAAACTATTAGAAAACGAAGGCTAAAGCTAACGTTAGCAGATAGTGACAATGCATGCTAGTTAGCCAGCTCAACGATAATATTGCGACAGAAACACTTTTCAGTGCACATCACGCTCTGCCGCTCCGACAGGGAGTCCTGCTCTGAACACCTGAACGGCCCGTTCTAACAGCAGTTCACCAGCGGTCCAGTCTGTGCCACAGTGACTCCGGACCACAGTTAATATTAACGAACGCACCCGTAGGTAATGTAGCTGCTGAAGCTAGACCATCATCGCGGCCGCAGATTACTCCGGGTCCCAGACCCCCTCCATACCCCAAAAATATTTTTATTGCAGATCTACCTGAATCACACACACGACCTATTTTGGATTCAAAACGGCGAATTTCGCCGAAAGGTGACAAGTTTGCATCCCTGTTTACAGTTGTATTCTTCTTGCATATAAAGTACAAATTCTACATGCAACTGAAAATGTTATTTTCTTTTTCAGTACAAAGTGGTGGAGCTCCAGGTAAGAATGACACAAAGTTATAGTATGAGAAGCTGTCTCTAATGCTTGCTGTATAAGACCCTTATACACATTGTGTGCTAATTATATAATGCTATACTAATAGAATACATAAATGCAGTGTTTTATTTTGAGAACATTTTAAAGGCCCTATTGGCAGGATTTAAAAATTGTTTCTGGCTTTTCATTTGATTGTAGTGCCAAAAATACAATCCTATCAACAAACATTGACATGAACTTACAGTACACTAACTTTCACAAGTATTATAATGTCTGCCATCTGAATAATTAAAAATATGTAACTATTACAGGAACAAATCCATAAGGTTTGTGTTGCCTTATTATGAAGGATAGAAAAACATCCTTGTGAGCGTAGATACCATGAGACACCATCAGTTCATAGTTCATTTGTGGGTCTAAACTCATCCTCAAATGTGCCTCTGCCTTCATGTAGGATCCCAATTAAATTCGCATTGCTCAGTGGTTGGATAGGAACCTTGTTAGCGGTATCCTTGATATTTCCCACCCCATGATTCCTGAGGCGGTTCAGGGAAGCTACGTGATCACTGCCACAACGGACCAAGGAGAGCAAATATCCCACAGCTTCGACATCAAGGAATACGGTCTGCTGCAGTTATTTGCTGAATATTACCAAAACGATTGATATGTTTGATCTACACTGTATGTTCCTTTTCAGCAGTTACATTTTGAAATAATTTTCCTCGCCTTCAGTTTTGCCAAAATATGAGGTAAAGGTTGAACTACCCAATGTAATTTCCATCCTGGACAAGGAGGCAACACTAAAGATTTGTGGAAAGTGAGTGTCTCACATCAAGGACCTGACAGTGGTTAGCAATGGCAATGAAGTTTAGCACAGTGGCTATTTTATTAAAAATATATGTAATTCTCCTCAATTTTGGTATAACGAAAAGGAAAACTCTACTGGTACTGCTGCATTTTTTTGCAAGAGTATAAAACTGTTTTAGGCAATGGTGTCTGAGTGTGCGTTTCACACAGAAAACCGTTCTCTGGTATCTGAAGGCCAACACCCCAATAGTCCAAAACATGTCCCACTGGACCGAAAGCTCATTCGTCCTATGGCCCATTGCTTCACAAATACACATTCTTAACGAACAAACAGCAGCGTATAGCTATTACAACCACATAGCAACAAACCTTAATTATTGTAAAGTTCTTTGGGGATTTTTGGGCTTTTTTCAATGTTTGTCCAAATATGAGAGGCTTGAGGGCAAGATAGACGCATAGACAACTCTTTCCTATTTGTTTGTATTTATTTCTCTTTTCAACAGTTGACTTATGTAGATATCTATAGTAATGGTCCAGGTAGAAAACCTTAAAAACAATAGAAAAACACAAATGTAACATGTTAGATAATAGAGAATGCCATACAAACAAACTGAGCATAAACAATTCAGCCATCTGAATCTAATTCGATTTTTAATTTTGTCTTAACAATAAAAGTGTTTCCTACTATAGCAAAGGCATGACCTGCATTACACTGCCTCCGATTGGCTAGTACATGTTGAGTTGGCTAAAATTAGGAATGTCGTTTGAGATTTATTATAGGTCGGTTACAAATCTCTGAAGAACCAGCACCTTACCGTGGTAGAGAGGTTTGTGTGCCCTGATGAACCTGGGGGCTGTGTTGTCTGGAACCTTGTGTTCCTGGTAGGGTCTCCCATGGCAAATTGGTCTCAGGCAAGGGGCCAGACTAAGATTGGTTCAAAAGACCTCATGAAAGAAAAACTAAGAAGTGAGGATACCCGGCCCGGAGGAAGCCCGGGGTCCCCTTCTGGAGCCAGGCCCAGAAGGAGGACTCGTCGGCGAGCGTCTGGTGGCCGGGCTTGCCACGGAGCCCGGCCGGGCCCAGCCCGAAAAGGCAACGTGGGCAACACCTCCGCTTCTCCGTCCCGCGGGCCCACCACCTACGGGAAACATCGATGGGGTCGGGTGGCAGTGAAAGCGGAGGGTCTCGACGGACCAGACCCGGGCGACAGAAGCTGGCTTTGGGGACGTGGAACGTCACCTCTCTGGGGGGGAAGGAGCCGGAGCTTGTGCGGGAGGTGGAGCGTTACCAGTTGGATCTGGTTGGGCTCACCTCTACGCACAGCGTCGGCTCTGGAACCTTACTTCTGGATAGGGGTTGGACTCTATTCTTCTCCGGAGTTGCTCAAGGTGTGAGGCGCCGGGCGGGTGTGGGGATACTCACAAGTCCCCGGTTAGGTGCTTCGTTGTTGGAGTTTACCCCAGTGGACGAGAGGGTCGCCTCCCTACGCCTGCGGGTTATGGGGGGGAAAACTCTGACTGTTGTGTGTGCTTATGCACCCAACAGCAGTTCAGAGTATACGGCCTTCTTGGAGACCCTGGAAAGAGTCCTGTATGGGGCTCCTGAAGGGGACTCTTTAATCTTGCTGGGAGACTTCAACGCACATGTGGGCAATGATGGAGACACTTGGAGGGGCGTGATTGGGAGGAACGGCCCCCCTGATCTGAACCGGAGTGGTGGTTTGTTACTGGACTTCTGTGCTAGTCATGGATTGGCCATAACAAACACCATGTTCGAACATAAGGATGCTCATAAGTGTACGTGGTACCAGAGCACCCTAGGCAGAAGGTCCATGATCGATTTCGTTATCGTATCATCGGACCTGAGGCCGTATGTTTTGGACACTCGGGTAAAGAGAGGGGCGGAGTTGTCAACTGATCACCATCTGGTGGTGAGTTGGGTCGAGTGGCGGGGGAAGCCTCTGGATAGACCTGGTAAGCCCAAACGTGTAGTTCGGGTGAACTGGGAACGTCTGGAGGAGGCCCAAGTTCAGGAGGCCTTCAACTCACACCTCCGGCGGAGCTTTTCGGGTATTCCTGTGGAGGTTGGGGACATTGAACCAGAGTGGTCGGTGTTCAAAGCCTCTATTGCCGAAGCCGCGGCGGGGAGCTGTGGTCTCAAGGTCCTAGGTGCCTCAAGGGGCGGTAACCCTCGAACCTCCTGGTGGACACCGGTGGTCAGGGAAGCCGTCCGACTGAAGAAGGAGGCCTTCAGGGATTTGTTATCCCGGGGGACTCCCGAGGCAGTTGCAAGGTACCGACAGGCCCGAAGGGCAGCAGCCTCATCCGTGGCCGAGGCAAAGCAGCGGGTGTGGGAGAAGTTCGGAGAAGACATGGAGAAGGACTTTCGGGCGGCACCAAAGTTGTTCTGGAAAACTGTCCGACACCTCAGGAGGGGGAAGCAGGGAACCATCCAAGCTGTGTACAGTAAGGATGGGACGTTGTTGACCTCAACTGATGGAGTGTTAGGGCGTTGGAAGGAACACTTTGAGGAACTCCTGAACCCGACAACTCCGCCCTCTATGTTAGAGGCAGAGCTGGAGTATGACGGGGGATCAACACCAATCTCCCGGGGGGAGGTCACTGAGGTCGTCAAACAACTCCACAGTGGCAAAGCCCCGGGGGTGGATGAGATCCGCCCGGAAATGCTGAAGGCTCTGGGTGTTGAGGGACTGTCATGGTTGACACGTCTCATCAACGTTGCGTGGAAGTCGGAAACAGTGCCGAAGGAGTGGCAGACCGGGGTGGTGGTCCCCCTTTTTAAAAAGGGGGATCAGAGGGTGTGTGCCAATTACAGAGGCATCACACTACTCAGCCTCCCCGGGAAAGTTTACTCTAAGGTACTCGAAAGGAGGGTCAGGCCGATTGTCGAACCTCAGATTGAGGAGGAACAATGCGGATTCCGTCCTGGTCGTGGAACGACGGATCAGCTTTTTACTCTCACAAGGATCCTGGAGGGGGCCTGGGAATACGCTTATCCGGTCTACATGTCTTTTGTAGACTTGGAGAAGGCGTATGACCGAGTTCCCAGGGAGTTACTGTGGGAGGTGCTGCGGGAGTATGGGGTGAGGGGGTCTCTACTCAGGGCCATCCAATCTCTGTACTCCCAAAGCGAGAGCTGTGTCCGGGTCCTCGGCAGTAAGTCGGACCCATTTCCGGTGAGGGTTGGCCTCCGCCAGGGCTGCGCTTTGTCACCAATCCTGTTTGTAATATACATGGATCGGATTTCGAGGCGTAGTCATGGGGGAGGGGGTCTGCAGTTCGGTGGACTAAGGATTGCACCACTGCTTTTTGCAGATGATGTGGTTCTAATGGCTTCATCGGTCTGCGACCTTCAGCACTCACTGGATCGGTTCGCAACCGAGTGTGAAGCGGCTGGGATGAGGATCAGCACCTCCAAATCTGAGGCCATGGTTCTCAGCAGGAAACCGATGGACTGTCCACTTCAAGTAGGGAATGAGTCCTTACCCCAAGTGAAGGAGTTCAAGTATCTCGGGGTCTTGTTCTCGAGTGAGGGAACAATGGAGCGTGAGATGGGCCGGAGAATCGGAGCAGCGGGAGCGGTACTGCAGTCGCTTTACCGCACCGTTGTGACGAAAAGGGAGCTGAGCCAGAAGGCAAAGCTCTCTGTCTACCGGGCCATTTTCGTTCCTACCCTCACCTATGGTCATGAAGGATGGGTCATGACCGAAAGAACGAGATCGCGGATACAAGCGGCCGAGATGGGTTTTCTCCGCAGGGTGGCTGGTGTCTCCCTTAGGGATAAGGTGAGAAGTTCGGTCATCAGGGAGGGACTCGGAGTTGAGCCGCTCCTCCTTCGCGTCGAAAGGAGCCAGTTGAGGTGGTTCGGGCACCTAGTTAGGATGCCACCTGGGCGCCTCCCTAGGGAGGTGTTCCAGGCACGTCCAGCTGGGAAGAGACCAAGGGGTAGACCTAGGACCAGGTGGAGGGATTATATCTCTTCGCTGGCCTGGGAGCGCCTTGGGATCCCCCAGTCAGAGCTGGTTGATGTCGCCAGGGAAAATAAAGTTTGGGGCTCTCTGCTGGAACTGCTACCCCCGCGACCCGACCACGGATAAGCGGAAGAAGATGGATGGATGGATGGTTACAAATATCACGGTTGGGGTGAAAATATTAAGGTGAGTCAATCGGAGACTGAGTAGGGACTTTCATGTCTTAATCATGGATGGAAGGAAAATAAAAGCGTAGGTATTTTTGGAGCAATGGTCGTTTTTCTTTGGTAAATAAATGAGCAGTTTGTGTACTGTAGTGTTAAGTGCGATTCTTAAGAAATAAGAGCTTTCAGACCTTAATGAACATTAACGTATTGTACTGCAATAAATACACATTTTAAATATCCATTCCTGAAGAGCATTCCTCAATCTGTGTGCTCTCTCCTGCAGATACACCTATGGGAAACCAGTTGTCGGTTCAGTCAAGGCAGTTTTTTGCAAAATTGCTACCCAAAGGTTCTGGTTTTCAAGGAACCAGGAAAAAGATATCTGCAAAACGTATGAACTGACGGTGAGTACCCCAGATTAATAAAAGACATGCTGTTATTTCTCTCTTTAAATTCTATTTTTGGTTTGAAATGGACTTGTGCTATTATCTTCCAGACTGACAAAGCTGGCTGTGCTTCACAAACTGTGAACCTGGCAGTGTTTCAACTCAACATGGAGCATGAACGATGTCAGTTTTGAGTTGAATGCAGAATTGGAGGAGTACGGCACAGGTAGCTTGGCTGTTTACATAGGAGCATTGACTGTTCATTGAGTAATCACCATTGTTTCCTGATGAGCTGTGATCTGTATGTTTTCTACCATTTAGGAGTCATTCTTACAGGCACTGGGCGCACCAGCTTCAGCACTATTGTCAGAACTGTCACCTTCGAGGACGTACCTGAAGCATACATGCCTGGCATCTTGTTCGAGGGAAAGGTATTTAGTGAGAGAGAGAGAGACCACTGGGAGCTACCATATAGATGCCGTTACCACACCACATGATACATATTTATTCATATCCATGCTAGACTAGTGGATAGTTAGCGATACTACAGTTTGGGAAATTATCCACAAACAGTTAGGAGGGTATCTTTGAAAAAATGCATTGCGTTACATTGACCTGTAAAGAAAAAGAATGTAATTAGTAACCTAATCTGAGTATCTAAATATAAAGGAAATGTAACCAGATTTGTTACTTTTGGATAACCTCAATTTCAAATAAATAAAAGAGATACAAAATATCAATAAGATGTTTTTTATTTTAATGTAACCTTAGAAAAGAGAAGAACAAGATATTTAAAAATGTGTCCAATTGTACAATTTTAGTGTTACAGTACTTGAAAGTGTCACTTTGTCTGCTTTCTCACTTATTTACAGGTCAAAGTGATCGGTCCAGACAACAAAGCTGTCACCAATGAGGCCGTGTATGTGTCTGCTGGCAACTCTCAAGCAGTCAAGCTGACTACAGGCACGAATGGCAAGGCTTCGTTTTCTTTTGACACCGCCCTCTGGAAGGACAATGTGAATCTACAGGTTGGTTACTGCAGCATAATGAATTCAGTTGAAGAGCTTCCTATTTATAACCAATTCTCTATTGATCAATTATATAATCCATATCTAGTTAAAGAAACTTTCCACCCTTTTGATCATGTTGGAGGTGAACAAGATTATTTTTTAATTAATCCCATTTTGAGATCATTAAGGTTCATTATGTAATAGTTAAAGGTATATAGAGTGCAGGGATAAGGCCTACAATCTGGAAAATACTTGGTAATTTACCCCTTCCGGTTACATTGTCTCAACGTTTTTTCCAATGTGTTTGTGGTTAGCAGCCTGAAAAAAAGTCTGTGGCTTACACACATTTACGAGATTGTCATATTTGGTTCTACGATATAAAATGTGTCAGTAATGTCCAAAGCTTCTATGAGTCAGAAAAATGGCGGTTGCTTCCATCATGTACTTTTGTTTATAGCTTTTTACTTCGGATTATTGTGTTTACTCTTCAAAAATCATAAAGTGGTGTTAATATGTGGAGATTATCCTGCGTAAAAAAAACTTGTGTTGGCCACAAAGCTTATTTTCTGCATTAGACAGAAATCTAATAAGGGAAATCCTGTTGCTTTTTGACGAGAGAACCCTTGAGATGCTAGACTTCAAAAATACGTCAATACTGCACCTTTTTGTGAAGTGAAGGCGGTTGTTTTAAAACCTGAGATGTGATTGTTTGGTCTACAGGCGCGATCCAGAAAGACGGAAGTGAATGAGCTGTATGTGCCAGACGTGCGCAGACCAGAGTACAGGACTGCATACCACAACGTCATAGCATTTTACTCCAAGAGCAGTAGTTTCCTGAAACTCATGCAGGTGAACGGGGAGCTGGCTTGTGACAAAGACGCAACGGTGCGTGCTCAGTACATCATCGAGGGGACGGAGCTGAAGAACGGCCAGGAGATCCTCCAAATATTTTACCTGGTAAGACTCGTGTAATAAGTTATGAGGTACTGTCAGTATTAGCTCATTGTAATTACCAGTTTTGCAAAGATCATCCACATGTTGCTAGCTTTTTGCTTGTAGCTGAAGCACACTTAAAGTTAGTTGCAAAATGTCATGGGTTTGTTTGCGCTGTTGTCTAGTTGGACAGTCTTTTGTTTTTCTAATCTAATATCTGACTGAACTTGAAAGACTGTAGGATGCATTGCAAAACTATATCTAATGTAATTATTTAATTGATCTGCCTGCGTCATGTTTCTTCGTAGGTAATGTCCAGGGGTGGAATTGTTCAGCATGGCAGTCTCCCAGTTGCTGTTCAACCGGAAATTGGTAATAACAACTGCTACTTAAACTAAGATGGGCATCAAAATTGATTAGTCTGGTCATGATTGTATTTCTATTATTGTCAGCAGATCACAAGGTAGCCACGCCCAAATGCACAACCTACTTCATTGTCTATTTGACTCTAAATGGGATCATAAATCATAATGTACAAAATTAACATCATGATGTATTAAAGATAATTAAAACTACTCAATGAAACCATAAACTCATAAAGAATATATTTACCAAATGATTATATCAGAGACTTTTTTTCATAGACTTCTATGCATTTAGAGTTTTTGCAACCAGTGGAGTCTCCACCTGCTGGGCATTTATAAAAAGAAATATGTATGTGCCTATTGGTACCTACATTAGCATCAGGCTACTTTCGCAGGTTATTATATTATGTTAGTTGAATGAGAAGAGTACATTATTTGTGTTTACTTATTGTGATAATTTCATATGTAATTTCCTTTTCTCTCTGTGTGTCATGGTTCAGTCAACAAAGGAGAGTTGTCTGTGCCACTACGTCAGGTTACAAACCTGGCACCTTTTGCCCAGGTGGTCGTTATACTGTGATGCCCAAAGGGGAGCTTGTGGCCGATAGCATGGACTTCCCAATCAGTCTCTGCCTCAATAACAAGGTATTCAACTTCATGGTTTTAAGTCTTTACCATACTGTACAGTAGGTCTTTACTTCTTTTGGGCTGTCAAACTAATGCTTCCCCACCTTGGTGTCTTCTCTGCAGGTGTCTCTGAGGTTCTCCTCTCTCCAGGAGCTTCAATCAGAGAAGACCACGCTCACCCTGCAGGCTCACCCAGGCTCCATGTGCTCCGTCAGAGCCATCGACCAGAACTGTTGACTCGGTATGAAACCATATCATAACTTTACGCACATCTGAGCATGATGTTTTTAATGCTTAAAACAAGGCATGGATTTAAAAGGAGCTAGAAGTTAAAATAGTATAGATATAAAACAAGGATTCTCATTACGCAACATACGGTTGCACAACCAAATGTCGTTGTAGCCTAGTCCATTATGCTAGACATGGAAACCCGATGGAACAGAGAGAAAGAAAACTTTACAAATCGACCTAGTTAACATTTATTTTGCTTCCTCTTAATACTGGAGTCAAGTGCAATAGCATTATATTGGATGATAGTATGATATTAGATGATACTACAGTATAGCCCCTGAAATATCTTTTTAATTGATCAGTAATGATTGTCCTTGATCTGACTGTAAATCATTCTAATACACTATACAGAATCGGTAAATGCAATGACTTTCTGCTAAAGATAACATTCAGATCAGTCCTTTTCATTTGTTAGTTAACAGTTTTTTAACATAGAGCTTACATTTTTGACACTTTTTATAGTCTACAGTTTTCACAGAAAGATTCAGCAGAGCTGACCTGTGGTGCTGTGTAGCTACTGACTATTCACACTACTTATCTTGAGAAATCAGTCTTTTGTTTTCCCGCAAACTAACATAAATTGACCAGTTATAGAAACAAAAAAATCAAGTTGTGATCTCCAGATAAAGGCATTACAAATACCTTTTTTCCACTGTCAGCTGCCAGATCCACACTGAATTTGAAATTAGCCCAGCAGTACAGCTGTTCTTTGCCTGCATTCTGCAGGTCTTTTTTTATTTGAACTTAAAGGTGCCATGACATGGCAATTTCTACTAATCACAATTCCATTGTTGAGGTCTACTAGAATAGATTTACTTTGTTCAATGTTCCAAAATCACATTGGTTTCTCATACAGCATCTGTGTATATTGTGTGTATTCACTCTCTGTCCTAGGCAAGGCAAGGCAAGGCAAGGCAAGGCAAGGCAAGGCAAGTTTATTTATATAGCACTTTTCAACACAAGGCAATTCAAAGTGCTTTACAAAAAATGAAAGAGATTAAGAAAATGGCATTTAAAATCAGTCATTAAAAAGAAAAGCTAATAAAATAAACATTAAAAGAAAAAATACATGGATAAAAGTTACAGTGCAGTCAATTAAACATTAAAAGAAAAAAGTACATGGATAAAAGTTACACTGCAGTCTAAGATATGAATAGTTCAATTAAAAGCAGCGACAAAAAGAAAAGTCTTCAGCCTGGATTTAAAAGTAGTCAGAGTTGTAGCGGACCTGCAGGTTTCTGGGAGTTTGTTCCAGATATTTGGAGCATAATAACTGAACGCTGCTTCTCCATGTTTAGTTCTGACTCTGGGGACAGAAAGCTGACCAGTCCCTGAAGACCTGAGAGATCTGGATGGTTCATAATTTAGCAGGAGGTCAGAAATGTATTTTGGGCCTAAACCATTCAGTGCTTTATAAACCAGCAGCAGTATTTTGAAATCTATTCTTTGACACACAGGAAGCCAGTGTAAAGACTTCAGAACAGGAGTGATGTGATCCACTTTCTTAGTGTTAGTGAGGACTCGAGCAGCGGCGTTCTGAATTAGCTGCAGCTTTCTAATAGATTTTTTAGTGAGACCTGTGAAGACACCATTGCAGTAGTCGAGTCTACTGAAGATAAAAGCATGGACAAGTTTTTCCAAATCCTGCTGTGACATTAGTCTTTTAATCCTAGATATATTCTTTAGGCGATAGTAGGCTGATTTAGTAACAGTTTTAATGTGACTGTTGAAACTCAGGTCAGAGTCCATGACTACACCTAGATTTCTGGCTTTATCTGTTGTTTTGAACATTGCACACTGAAGCTCAGCGCTAACTTTTTACGTTCTGACTTGGCTCCAAAAACCATTACCTCAGTTTTATCTTTGTTTAATTGGAGAAAGTTCTGACACATCCAGTCATTGATTTGTTCAATGCACTTACTCAGTGTTTGAATTGAGCATAGTCTCCTGGTGAAATTGTTACGTAAATGTGTGTGTCATCTGCATAGCTATGGTAACTTATTTTGTTGTTTTTCATTATCTGAGCCAGTGGTAGCATGTAGATGTTAAAGAGAAGAGGCCCCAAGATGGAGCCTTGAGGAACCCACATGTCATATTTGTCAACTCAGATGTGTATTTACCTATAGAAACAAAGTTGTTTCTGTCCTTTAAGTAGGATTCAAACCAATTCAGAACTGTTTCCGAAAGTCCCACCCAGTTTTCCAGTCCGTCTAGTAATATGCTGTGGTCAACAGTGTCAAACGCAGCACTGAGATCTAATAAATTAGGGCCGGGACTCGATTAAAAAAATTAATCTAATTAATTAGAGGCTTTGTAATTAATTAATCGAAATTAATCGCATTTTTAATCACATATAAATATTTTACCTGAGAACAGTGAGAAGCAATTTTTTTCACATGGATTTTAGTATACCATTAGGCGCATTCCCACCGCAGTACTTTTCCCACAAAGGTTCATGAGAACTTAGTTCATGAGAACTCTTTGAACCTGGGGGTGGATTAGGCAAATGAAGCCGCTGACGTCACTTCTTCTTCTTCTGCTTTGGGTTTACTGGCAGGCCGCAAACCACTTCCCCGGAGTTGGGGACTGGCTTCAGTAGAAGCTGCTGGGAGTCCCAGCAGCCTTCCGAGTAAATCGCCAGAACGCCGACACCTCCTCATCTCCACCGCTCCCATGTTTTATTTTGTGTTGCCATAAATTAGTCTCTCTGTGTTTCTGCGCTGGGCTAATGCTAATAATGCTAATGCGAGGATAATAAAATTCACAAAACTTTTTGGGAGTTTTATGGGGCGTGGTTTGCAATCCGCCCAGCCAATCAGAAATATAGCTATTTTCTCACAAGAGAGCCGTACGAAAGTCCCTGCTCTCTAGCAGCTCTCTGCTCTCTAGCAAGGGACTTTCGTGGGGTAAAAAGGTTCTCATGAACTAATTTTAGTACCGGCTCTTTTGGTGTGAACGCGATAAAAGAGGCTAACGTCCACGCTAGCTTCCACGCTAGCTGCTATATGTTTTGCATTGAGGTGATACTTGAGGCTTGATGTGCTGCGGTGATATGCAAATTCCTTTTTTGCATAATTTGCACACAAACCGTGCTCTTATCGACGCTTCCATCCGTCCGTTTTTTAAACAACAATATCCCACTGTTTGTTCACTGTGGTTTTTGTTGTCTGAAGTCATGAACATGAGTTGGTGCTCCAGTATAATCGGTACGCCTGAAACTCATCCAGTGAGAAACGTTCCGCGGTGCAAAAATAAGTGCGATTAAAATGCGTTAATTTTTTAACGCGTTAATTTTTGTGTAATTAATTCATCTTAATTAACGCGTTAAGTCCCGGCCCTACTAATAATACTAACACTTGAAGTTCTGCCACTGTCTGTGTTTAAGTGGATGTCATTAAAGACCTTTACAAGAGCAGTCTCAGTGCTGTGGTTTGGACGAAAGCCTGACTGGAACACATCAAAACAGTTATTTAAATGCAATTTAATTACTTAATTAGAAATTACTCAACTGTTGAAAAACAACTTTTTCAATGATTTTACCTAGAAATGGCAGGTTTGATATGGCCTGTAATTGTTCATTACTGAAGCATCTAGATTATTCTTTTTTAAGAGCGGTTTAATTGACTGCAGTTTTCAGGGCCTGTGGAAAAATACCAGAGTGAAGAGATTTGTTTACTATATGAAGTAGATCTGAGGCCATACAAGGCAAAACATCTTTGAAAAATCCTGTTGGAATAATATCAAGGCAGCAAGAGGAAGATTTCAGAAGTTGAATAATGTCCTCTAGGTTTTATCCATTAATCTGATGGAATTGTGTCATGATGTCTGAATTGATGTTAAGTGGAGATAGGGACAACACATTTGCTCTTCCCTGATGCAGAGGCACTGACTGCTTGTCTGATTTTCTGAATTTTGTCAGTGAAAAAGGAGGCAAAATCATTGCAACGCCCTGGTGGATAGAAATTCAGAGGCTACTGACACTGGGGGGTTAGTTAGTCTGTCGACGGTAGCAAACAAGGCACGTGCGTTGTTTTTTGTTTTTGGTATGATGTCAGAGAAGAACGATGTCGTGCGTTTTCAATTCCAAATTATAAAGGCCAAAGTCTCTCTTTATAGATTTCAAAGTGAACCTGGAGATTTGTTTTTTGCCACTCTGCGTTCAGCTTTTTCGACATTCTCTTTTTTCTGTTTTCACGGTCATGGCTTTCTCCATGGAGATATTTTCTTGCCAGTCACTTCCTTTACCTTAGGTTGGAGCAATGGCATCTATAACATTTTGAATTTTTTAATTAAAATGATCTACTAGCTCATTTACTGAGATGTTGGCAGGGGCAAGTGTGGAAGAGAAATTCTTGAGTATGTAAACATTCCCTAGTATTTTCAGTTAAATATCGCTTGTGGTTACCTCTTTTGAACATTGTTGTGAACAGAAATAGAGCTCTCAAAGAAAACACAGGAATGGTCAGAGAGTGCAACATCAGTCACCACAAACCTTAGAGATATTCAGACCCTTTGAGATAATTAAGTCCAGAGTGTGCCCCTTATTGTGCGTGGACTCCGTCACATGCTGAGTCAGTCCATAGCTATCAAGAACACAAAATAGTTCTTTAGCCCCTCTGTCCTGGGGGTTGTCAACATGGATGTTAAAAATCACCAACAATGACTAGACGGTCAAAGTCAATACACACTATAGACAGCAGTTTCAGTAAAGTCATCAAAAAAGCTTAAACAGTATTTGGGTGGTCTATAGATATTTAGGAACAGAGCTCGAGAGGAGCATTTCAGCTGAAGGGCCACATATTCAAAGAAGCAAAGTTCCCATAAGATGTCTTCCTGCATTGAAGGGAATCATTGAACAGAATAGCAAACCCTTTCTATGCATTCTTTCCTGACTCATAAAACTAAAGTTGGGAGGGGTTGATTCGATAAGAACAAACACATCCTCACTCCCAGGTCGGCCTATGTGACGTTATGTCAAGTCCTGTGTCGGCTTTTTCCAACGCAAGGTGGGGGGCCTTAGCGTCCATTTTCAACGCAAGGGGGGGGCCCTTAGCGTCCATTTTTAGCTTTCCGGGATGTCCATATGCTTCTCATGGAAGCACGGCATTCGTTTGTGTCGGCTGCCCTTAAAGGCAATGTGAGCGTCCATTCTCATTGGATAACGGAGAATTGTTACACCCGGAAGTAAGTATTCCCCTTACTGTCGATTGATTTTACAGTGATATCTGCACTACTCATCGACTAAAAAAAACACCAGATTATCCTTGTTAATTACACAAACATTGCTTGGTTTAAAGTTGTGTGAAATGCTTTTGTATTTTCCCCTTCGATTCGGAGAAACAAATATTTTTTCGGAGTAAAGGATGGCAGAAGGACACTACACTACCCAGAATCCCAGCTTCGTTTTGGACTACACCATGTGCTCTGTTTGACAAACCCCGTGATAGTCTCAAGCTCTGTGATTGGAGAGTGTGCTCCGAGGGTTACACAGAGCTCGAACGGCCCAGAATGTCCAAAACTGGATTTGAACGGGACCACCGCCGTCCCCCCCCCCTCCCCCACCCCATCCCAAGACATACACATGCTGGCTATTCTTGTTTCGCAACATGTTCTCTATCTATAGGCACGTCTCTACTGAGGAGTTGTAGTTTTAAAAGACGTTTTCGTATTTCCCATAATAAGAAGTTGCCAGTATTAAAACTGTGTACATCCCTGGAGGTTTAGGGGATAGGAAACACTCACATTTAAAACATATAATTAATAAATGGGTGAAAATTGCTTGTGCCCATAATGGGCAGCATTAATATATATACACACATGCCAGCTAAGGTCAGAAGAGCTTTATTTAACAGCTGGTCTTATGTTTGTGACCCCTGTTGTTAATTGATAACATTACATTGCATTAATTGAATAAGCCTGAAACATGCACTTGTCAAGGTTCAGAGGCACATTTTGCAAATATGGCAGTAGCCATCGATCAGCTTAAGATAAGGATATACTTTATTGATCCCAAGTTGGAACATTTGCGTTACATCAGCATGTGTAACAGTACAATATGCAGTGGGTGTTCATTTGTAAATCATTAGTATAATCACCACAAATTCTGTGTTTTATATTCAACAATTCTGTGTTCTTTATTTATTGATTGTTCAATACCTGACAAGGCCGGAGATCAATATCTACATACATCTTATAAGAGTATACTACATTATGTATAATATCAGTTAAAATAAGTGCTTCAACATAGTTAACATGCTGGAGGTAGCCAAATATTGTAGATGTCTTGTAATGCACTATTGAGGAACCTGCGACCCAAGTTTTTCATTCAATGCAGAACTACACCATAGTTGTGTAGGTCTATTGATATGTCAATAAACCTTAGAAAATCCTTGAAATCTGAAAGGGATGTGCAAAATAGTCATTTATATACAGTCTTTAATTGAACTATTAGTAGAAATAACGAGTAATGAATATACTTTATAGGGATCCTATTAATATCTAATAATAAAATAATGAAATTCAATAACATGCTTTAACCACTAGGTGTCCCTTTATATCAGCTGTGCACCTTTATGGTGTAAATACAGCCATATCTACCAATTGGATCAAATATAAAAGGCAGCCGAATAGTGTTGATACTGCAACGAGACGTATTGTGTGAAAAGAAATGTAAGATGTTGTTAATGGCTGATATATTTATGATCCCACGTCACGTTTTCAGTTCCTCATGTTTGTCTAGAAGTCTTCTCATCAGGGCTCTATAAATACAGAACTACGGCAGATATGTAATATGTAAGGCAGCCGAACCGTGTATTACAATGCCTTATGTGATGACTTTCAAAGAGAAAAGCAAGCACACTCGGAATAAAGTTATTATTATTATTTTTTTTTAATGTTTTCGTCGTGTCCGGTATTTGTTAATGACGATGTGAGGGAGACTGTGAGACTGGAATTGCACAGGGGGAAAATAACGTATCTTTAGATGCGGAGTTTGTTAAACTAATCCGTTTGCGCTGGGACCAACACTATACATTGACGGGGAAGGGGCGGTGGGGTCAAGGCTGCGGTGTACGCGGGGTGGGGGAGCGGTTGGGGGGTGGTGGGTAGCAATAAAGATAACACCATTAAACAGTTACACAACATAACAAAATAATATCGATAGCAGAGCCCTAGCAACCACCTTGGTAACAATGAAAAACGTTATGGACGCAATTTCCTGAAGTAATCTTCGTTAATAAACTAGCAAACTAAAGATCAGTACATCCACTGCACACATAATCTGAAATAACAACTCATATTTCTCGCATCAAATGACATCAAAACGCATTTTAATGGCCAAAAACTTTAAAATAGGCATTTTCCATCGAGAAATAAAACGAAGTTCGGCCATGTTTTTTTTTTCTGCAGGGAGAAATTTGAAGATCACGTGAGTCAAACAGAGCACATGGTGTAGTCCAAACGATAGCTGGGGATTCTGGGTTGTGTAGTGTCTTCTGCCATCCTTTACTCCGAAAACATATTTGTTTCTCCGAACGAAGGGGAAAAATACAAAAGCATTGCACACAATTTAAACCAATCAATGTTGTGTAATTAACAAGGATAATCTGGTGTTTTTAGTCGATGAGTAGTGCAGATATCACTGTAAAATCAA
>NW_022989839.1:187501-214899 GCF_902827175.1 Gymnodraco acuticeps | reverse complement strand
GTGTGTGTGTGTGTGTGTGTGTGTGTGTGTGTGTGTGGTGTGTGTGTTGTGTGTGTGTCCTACATGCCAAGTCAGCACAATCAGTGCTGTGTACAGAGTGTGTGTGTCTGAATGCTAACTATGGAAGCCAATATAACAGCCGAGCACTAAACAGCATGGTGGCTAAGTGTAATTACAAATCATTACTGGTGTGTGTGTGTGTAGTGTTTGGTGTGTGTGTGTGTGTGTGTGTGTGGTGTGTGGTGTGTGTACGTGTGTTGTGTGTGTGTGTGTGTGTCGTGTGTGTGTGTGTGTGGTGTGTGTGTGTGTGTGTGTGTGGTGTGTGTGTGTGTGTGTGTGTGTGTGTGGCTTGGTGACAGGAAGTCACAGCTCAGAGTGAAAGTTGAGCCCTAAAATCATAATCTGGACAAAATAACTTCCAGCTTTGTGGGAAAAACCACGAACAAACTAAAAGTCAGCGAGAAGTTCTGCAAAACTATTCAAAGCCCTAAAACATTGCTCTATAGATCTTCACAGGGAATGTGTGTGTGTGGGATTAAATGCGTGTCTCGTTCCGCTGGGTGATAGAGTGCAGATTTCCTCAGCTGTTAGTCAACATGGCGCCAATAAATGTCGACTCTGGTGGGACTCGAACCCACAACCTTTGAATCACTTCTTCTGTGACTGCCTAGAAGTCCAACGCGCTATCCATTGCGCCACAGAGCCTTGCGTAAAGGGGAATGCTGTTTCTCAGAGCAGCTGGAATGTGAGGGCTACAGCATTTAAAATAGCCCGACAGAGTGTAACAAGACCTGAGGGTTCAAGGTCCTGCTGCAGGAGTAGGACGCTAATATTTCACCCATATAGACTGAATTTAGACCTTTAGACTCAAACTTGTTTACACTACAACTTGGCAGATACTTGCTCTCACTGTCGCGGACCGGGTTCGATTCCCAGTCCAGGGAACTCATCTTTAGAGTCCCTGAAAATATAGCCACTAAGGAAAGGAAATAAGCAAAACCAAAAATACACGTACCGAAAGTAAAACACGTACAGGATTGGTAGCAGTTATTGTAATTGGCCTTTTCATAAAGGTGTTAGCACACAACTGTTCCCTGGACATTCAATGGGAGATGTTGATTGGTCGTTAGGAACACATTCACACCTTCGTCTCATGTCTGTCTGGCACACAGAAAGTCACATGAAAGATACATGTGATATTTTCAGGGAAAAGGAGACTACCTGAATATGAGCTGATTCAGCGTAAGAGCATTCTCTTTTGTGTTCAGGCAAACATGTCTTTTTGTTCATCACAAAATACTTCTCACTTATGTTTATGACGTAGCGAAAGCTAATACCTCTTAGGATTACAAGATGCTGTTTGGAGTTTGTGTCTTCTTGGTTGGATGCAGTTATTATTAGTGGCTTTTGGTAAAAGCGTTACTTCAATGGGAGATGTTGATTGGTTGTTAGGAAACATTCACCACCTTTGTATCACTTTTGTCTGGCTTTTGATTGGCTGACTATACTAACGAGGCTTTCTCACACACAGAAAGTCACATTGAAAGATAAATGTTGATAAGGAGACAAGAATCAGCCAAAACATGTGTCTTCTGTTGATTACAGAACAGTCACTGGTGGTCTAGTGGTCAGGATTCTGCGCTCTCACCGCCGCCGGCCGGGTTCGATTCCCGGTCAGGAACGCCTCTTTAGAGCAGGGGTGCCCCAACCAGTCGATCGCGGGGAGATTCCCAGTCGAATCGCGAGGATGTGTCTAAAAATTAGAAACAATAATATTCCTGGTTTATCGTTAATGTCCTGTAACATAATCTTCCTGTGCCAGAATAATGCACTTGAACGCATCAAAGCTTTGTGATTGGCCGGCGCTGACCCATGTGTCGGGGCGTGATGGTGGGCAGTGCACTAATTCGCTAACGTTGTCCGCTGTCAACAGGAGTGACAGTCTGCACACAAACAAGACCGCAATTATGGCAGAAGCAAAACATATATATAATTTTAACTCCGAGTGGGAGGATGATTATTTTTGTATCTATTCCAATTCAAAGTCCATCTGTCTCATCTGCAATGCGAGCGTGGCTTTATCGAAGAAGGGTAATTTAGGAGCAGCATTTCAAAACAGTGCACAAACGCTACGAGACGGAATTCCCTCCTAATTCGGCCCTACGCTCCCCAAAAGGGGAGGGGCCTGAAAGGACAGCTAAATGCCACAGCAGTCCATTTCCACCAGGCCCCAACAACAAGAGCAAGGCTGCTACCATAGCATCTTATCGTGTCCAGTCCACGTTCTTGAGAAACCACATGAAGTCTTTCAAAGATGGCGAAGTTGTGAAAGAAGCTTTCCTGGAGGCTGCCGACGCGCTTTTGGTGGACAGTAAAAATAACAGTAGCATTTCAACAGGTTTTTGATATAATAAAAACTCAAATTAGATTACGTTATTAATCAGCTGTAAGTTTAGTTTGTTTGAACTTATTCATTATAATTATTGTACAAAATGGTATAAGAATGCAAACTTAAATTGATTACATTACATTGCATTTAGCTGACGCTTTTATCCAAAGCGACTTACAATAAGTACATTCGACCAGGAAGACACAACCTTGAAGAAAACAGAATCATATAAGTACATCAGGTTTCATAGAGCCAAACATTTTCAAGTGCTACTCAACTGGCTTTAGATAAGCCAGTCCTTTATTCGTATATAAGTGCTTTGTTAATAGTTCTAACGCTCGAAGTGGAGTCGAAAAAGATGAGTTTTCAGTCTGGAAGGTGTGTAAGCTTTCTGCTGTCCTGATGTCAATGGGGAGCTCATTCCACCATCCTGGAGCCAGGACAGCAAAACCACGTGTTTTCGCCGATGGGAACTTGGGCCTCGCAGCGAGGGTGCAGCGAGTCGTTTGGCTGATGCAGAGCCGTAGTGCACGCGCTGGGGTATACAGTTTAACCATGTCCTGGATGTACGAAGGGCCAGATCCATTCGCAGCATGGTAAGCAAGTACCAGTGTCTTGAAGTGGATTTTAGCAGTTTACCGGAAGCCAGTGAAGGGAGCGGAGGAGCGGAGTGGTGTGGGAGAATTTAGGAAGGTTGAAGACCAAACGAGCCGCTGCATTCTGGATGAGCTGCAGAGGTCGGATGGCACATGCAGGTAGACCAGCCAGGAGGGAGTTGCAGTAGTCTAGGCGTGAGATGACGAGAGCCTGGACCAGAACCTGAGTGGCTTTCTGGGTCAGCTGGGGACGTATCTTCCTGATGTTGTAAAGCGTGTATCTGCAGCAACGGGTTTGTAGCAGCGATGTTTGCAGTGAAGGACAGGTTGTTATCTAGGGTCACACCCAGATTCCTTGCAGTCTGAGACGGGGAAACAACAGAGGTGCCGATGTTGATTGTCAGGTCAAGAGTGGGGACAATCTTTTCCCGGAAGGAAAAGCAGCTCAGTCTTGTCAAGGTTGAGCTTGAGGTGATGAGCAGACATCCACTGAGAGATGTCAGCTAGACAAGCAGAGATGCGTGCGACGACCTGGGTCTCTGAGCGGGGAAAGGACAGAATTAATTGGGTGTCGTCAGCGTAGCAGTGGTATGAAAACCATGTGGGCTAATGACTGATCCGAGCGAGTTTTTGTACAGGGAGAAGAGGAGGGGACCAAGAACAGAGCCCTGAGGGACCCCTGTAGTTAATTGACAAGGGTCGGACTCAGACCCTCTCCAAGTCACCCTGTAGGTACGATCTTTGAGGTATGAGGGTGAGGGAGGGAAAGTGCAGAGCCTGAAACCCCAAGTTTTTGGAGGAGAGTGCGAAGGAGGATCTGATGATTCACCGTGTCGAATGCAGCAGACAGGTCCAACAGGATGATGACAGAGGAGAGGGATGCAGTTTTGGCAGTGTGCAGTTCCTCAGTGACAGCAATGAGAGCAGTTTCTGTGGAGTGACCTGCCTTGAAACCAGACTGGTGCGGATCCAGAAGGTTGTTCTGATGGAGATAACAGGAGAGTTGTTTAAAGACAGCGCGTTCTAAGTGATTTAGACAGGAACGGGTAGTAGAGAGACAGGCCTAATGTATAACATCAGACGGGTTGAGAGTGGGTTTTCTTTAGGAGAGGGTTTACTTCTTGCCTCCTTGAGACTGTTTGGAAAGTGTTGATGAAATGGGAGAGAAACGGTAGAATATCAGGAGCGATAGTCTGAAGGAGGTTTGAAGGGATAGGGTCCAGAGGACAGGTGGTAGGGCGGGCAGAGGTAATGAGGGTAAGAACCTCACTTGGAGAGAGAGGGGAAAAGGAGGTCAGTGTCTGGGTGAAAGGAGGGTCTGGTGACCCAGCGGGTGAGTAAAGGTGAGTCAGAAAAAGAAGAGCGAATATCATCAACCTTTTTTTCAAAGTGGGTAACAAAGTCGCTTGACAGAAGTGAGGAGGGGGGAGGAGCTTTTGGAGGGTCCAAGAGGGTGGAAAAGATGGAAAATAGTTTTTGGGATTGGAATAGGAAGATTGGATCTTATCTTGAAAGAAAGTGCTTTTTTGCCTGAGAGATCGAAGCAGAGAAAGAGGAGAGGAGAGCCTGATAGGTTAGGAGGTCGTCACGGTGTTTAGATTTCCACCGTTTCCGCTCTGCTGCCCTAAGGACGGTTCTATTAGCACGCAGTGTGTCATTTAGCCAGGGAGCAGGAGGGGACTGACGAGCCTGCCGAGATGTGAGAGGACAAAGAGAGTCCAGAGTGGATGAGAGAGTAGAGAGGAGAGTTTCTGCAGCAGAGTTTGGAGGCAGGAGTTGGAACGAGTCAGAGGAAGGAAGGGCTGAGAGCACCGATGAGGCAAAGGTAGAGGGGGAGAGGGAACTAAGGTTACGGCGAACAGGTGCAGGATGAGAAGAGATTAGTTTGTTATGTTTGGAAATGGGTAGAGAGAATGAAATGAAGAAGTGATCGGATGTGTGGAGCGGGTTTACAGAGAGGTTAGAAGTAGCGCAGTTCCTTGAGAATATGAGATCAAGGACATTGCCAGCTTGATGAGTCGGTGGGGACGGAGACAGTGAGAAAGCAAAGGCGGTTAACAGAGATGTTAGTTCGTCTATCTTCCCTGTCTGGAGGTTGAAGTCTCCGAGAAGTACAGCGGGAGGACCAGTTTCAGGGATGTGTGAGAGGAGATTATCTAATTCCTCCAAGAAGTCCCCAAGGCGCCTGGTGGACGGTAGAGAACAACAATGGTTAACTGTATAGGATGGGTTACTGTGACGGCATGGAATTCAAAGGTGGAAGGAGTGAAGTTAGGTAGCTTGAAGAGGGAAAAGCTCCATTTGGGAGGAGAGCAGGAGACCAGTGCCACCTCCTCTGCCCAGTGGGTCTGGGTGTATGGGTGAAGGAATATGCTGTGGAGAGAGCTGCTGGGGTGGATGTGTTGAATGGAGTAATCCAGGTCTCAGTGAGAGCAAGGAAATCCAGTGACTGCAGGAGGCGTAGCCAGAGATGAAGTCAGCCTTAGGAACAGCTGACTGGCAGTTCCACAGGCCACCTGAAACTAGATGTTGGATCTCAGTGGAGCATGTGGATAGACGAGAGCAGGCCGGTTATAGCGATTAGGAGATACACGGGGCCAGTATAATTGCGAGAAGACACATGAACAGGAATCGAGAAAATACGATGATTATAGCATGAGGGGCTAGAAAACTAAAGAAAAGAAAATAGGACACCAGCGGTAATTAGCTCAATCAGAGTAGGATTTGCCTCCTCTTTGACTCCCGCAGGACTCCAATGTCTTTGTCAGTCTTCGGCTGTCTGACGCTGAAGCTGACGCTCCAGGAAAGAGCTACCTAAAATGTGACGCCTGATTGCTGAGTTCTCACAGCTGATGGGCGACAGGCAGACTGGCCCTGCCTATATTGTAATGCAGGGCTTGAGTGCCCACTGCGACCTGTGTAACAGGTTCCCTTGAGCAGATCTGAGATTTAAAATCTCTCAAAAAGCGCCGTTTTAGCTACAATAACTACAGAACAATTATACAGAGTAGAATAAATGAAACAGAGAAGTCTAATTAAACAAGAATATAACTTACAGTGGTTGCTGCGTCAATAGGTATTGCGTCACCCGGTCTAGATGCACACTGAGTTCATCAGATTTTAAATGCGGTATTTAAATGCTTTTTAGCTGGAAGATGACTAATTTACACTGTTGTACTTCACGCAATCAGTAGACTGGCCCTGCCTATATTGTAATGCAGGCTTGAGTGCCCACTGAGACCTGTGTAACAGGTTCCCTTGAGCAGATCTGAGATTTAAAATCTCTCAAAAGCGCCGTTTTAGCTACAATAACTACAGAACAATTACACAGAGTAGAATAAATGAAACAGAGAAGTCTAATTAAACAAGAATATAACTTACAGTGGTTGCTGCGTCAATAGGTAATGTCGTTACCCGGTCTAGATGCACCCCTGATTATAGTCTATTATCAATTCAGGTTAAGAAACTAGTGTTGCTTGCATCCTATTTTAAAGGCATTTATTTTTATAATCTACTAAAATGCAACAAAAAAAGGGTTTGATTCTATTAATTTAGTCTTTTTTATTGCACTGTTGCAGCAGATTCCTGAGCAGCTTCAGATCTGAGTTGTCTTATTAGTAAGCCTAATTTATCCTTTGTAGCAACACTATTTTTATATAATGGCAAAGAAAGGGTTCAGAGTCTTTTCTTTTTGTCCAGTGTCATATGTGGCAGCACTGTTCAATGTTTCTTGAAAACATTACCCACTGTAGTGACGTGTGAATAAACTCTGTATCAACAACACTGTTGTGTAACTTCAGTTAAATACTTGTATGTGTGTAGATTAGAAAGAGGTAAGATAAAGAATCTGCATTATTTTATGAAGTATTAATCGTATGAATGTCAGTTTTATACAAGTAGAAGTGTGTATTTACCTGGTAGGAGGCTGTCAGTAATGGCTACGCCTCTCTATTTGGACTGGTAGATCTCGGCAGACTGGCAACTTTAAAAGTAGCTCTCGGTTCAAAAAAGGTTGGGCACCCCTGCTTTAGAGTCTCTGAACATTTCTCACTTAAATAAATAATAAATAAATACATTTAATTGATATAGCGCTTCTCATCTGCCAAGACAAATCTCGAAGTGCTTCACAACAAGGGATATTGATACACTTTGAGAGATTAAACAAATAATTGTAATAATAATAAGAAATAAAAAAATAAAAAATAAAATAGAGTACAAAAGTAAAAGTCGGAGATAGCGATAAAAATGGCAATACTCCAGGTGTACCAATGCTCAAAGTTTATTGGAAGGCCTGCCGAAAGAAGAGGGTCTTAAGGCCGGTTTTGAACTCTTATAGCTTATCGAAAGCAAAAATAAAAAATGCACAACTTGGCATCAACAAGCTAAATATTATCTCATAAACTTACAGATGTATTGCTATTTCAGATTGTATCTTCTTGGTTGATTGCACTTATTGTTAGGGGCTTTAGAATGTGTTAGCATAAAAGAAAAACCAGTTCCCCGGAAATTCAATGGGGACATCCGATTGGTCGTTAGGAACTCATTCACATCTTTTTCTCACTTCTGTCTGGCTTGTGATTTGTGGACTGAGCACGTGATACTGTCTCACACAGAGAATGTCACATTGACAGAGAAATATTGGGGATATTTTAGTGGATTGGAAGATATGTTTGCCATATTCCCCCTGAAGGGCATTTTCTCTGTCCCAGGGGAAAGATGTGTCTTCTGTTGATTATAAAACAGTCCCTGGTGGTCTAGTGGTTAGGATTCGGCGCTCTCACCGCCGCGGCCCGGGTTCGATTCCCGGTCAGGGAACTCACCTTTAGCGTCTAGCCGAATCAAAGGTTTATGTGGGACCCAGTGACGCCTCATCAGTACACTGGCTCGGGAACCAGTAAACACGAACCCTGATGATATCAGAAGGGCAGACAGTCCCACACATCTACCTTTGAAGGCAACCCACCTTGAAAAATAGAATCAAACTTTTTATTTCTGTATTCAGCAAACAGTTTGACTCGTGTCGAACTAGAACGCCTGAGTCTCTGGTTAGTTTGTGGTCTAAGTTCAATTATATTTGCTATCCTGGCTCCATAAAGGATGGGACAAGCTCCCCATTGATATCAGGAAAGTAGAAAGTGTTCTGTTACAGACTGAACCCTGAACCCTAACCCTGATATCAGGAAAGTAGAAAGTGTTCTGTTACAGACTGAACCCTGAACCCTAACCCTGATATCAGGAAAGTAGAAAGTGTTCTGTTACAGACTGAACCCTGAACCCTAACCCTAACCTGTTTCCACTGCAACCTTTTCCCCTTCCTCACATAGCAATACAAATGTAAACTTTAGCTTGTCTCTTCTTGGTTGATTGCATTCATTATAGGTCGTGTTGAAATAATGCAGTGGCTAATGTAACAATCAATTGGATTTTTTTTTTGTCAAAGCCGTTCCACCCGTTTTGAGCCAGTCGATAAGGCGTCATGTTGAGGAGTATCCGGGTCCCACTCACATAAACCTTCGATAGGTTCGACTCTCAGAGACGCTAAAGACGAGTTCCCTGACCGGGAATCGAACCCGGGCCGCGGCGGTGAGAGCGCCGAATCCTAACCACTAGACCACCAGGGACTGTTCTATAATCAACAGAAGAGACAATTTGCCTGAACACAACACAGAATGCTCTTAAGACGAATCAACACAATCTTACAATGTGACTTTCTGTGTGTGAGAAACCAGAAGTCCCACACTATTTTATTATTTATTTATTTTTATATATATTACCTAAGGGGATTGCTTTATAACTAATGTAGCTTTTTAAATTAACTATTTAATTGTTTATTTATCAATGTATCATTTATTTATACTGTAGTATTTATCTGTATTATTTATTATTTATACATATTTCCTATTTATTACTTAATACATCCTCCTCATCTGAACTCTTTTATGAATTTTAAATGCGTGTTTCTTTTGTTTATTATTATTATTACTACCATGTTATATATTTTTCTAATATTTTATATTTTTCATGTCACAGTTTATTCTATGTTTGCACGGTGTATTGTATGTTTCTTATTTCATTAGGTTCCAAATGAGGAGGTTATATATTTTATTATTTTTTATATATTATTAATCCCCCCGTTTCCTATTTAAACATTGTTTATATTATTTTATTTATATTTTAGCTATTACTTTCCATTTTATTTTAAATAGATGTTGGAGCCTCCCGCAGGGAAACACCCTGAAATAACCCCTTAATAAAGTATTTTTAAACATCCTCCGAAGAGTGTCCATGTCTCAGCTGCCCCCCCCTCTCCAGACCTCGGCCTGGGTTTTAAACACTTTTAAGGACACTTGGTTGACTTTATTTTAAGATATTTCCCCCCCCCCCGTGTGCCTACTAACCCGTGTGTATTTTATATTTTACATTTTATATATTTGTTTTATATCTTACATATTTAACATTGTGTTGATTGTGATTTTTATTACCAGCACTTATTTTTAAAAGCACTTATTTTACTAAGCACTTTTAAGTATTTATTTATCTTTTATTTGTTCACACTAATTTTACCTGCATGCCGATTTCAAACAAAGTCAACCTCGGTCCGTTTAGCCAGATGTTTTTAACCCACTTACCAGGTCTTTTACCAGATGTTGTGGGACGCAGCCTCGGACACCCCACCGGGGGAGAACCCCTCGGGAGAGCAGGAGTACAGGTTTTAACCCCGCCGCATACGCTCTGTGTTTTAGCCGCTGCTCTCTTCTATCCCTTTTATTGTATTTTTTTAAACTTCATTTAATTTTTTTAACACAGACCAAGCAGGGCTTTTATAAACTTGTAGAGCCCGTGCCCCACAAGCCTAACCCTAACCTGTTTCCACTGCGTCTTTTCCCCTTCCTCACATAGCACTACAAATGTAAACTTTAGCTTGTCTCTTCTTGGTTGATTGCATTCATCGTCGTCGTGTTGAATAAATGCATTCGCTAAATGTAACAATCAATTACATTTTTTGTTGTTGTCAAGCCGGTCCACCGTTTTGAGGCAAGTATACTGATAGGCTCATGTTGAGGAGTATCCGGGTCCCACTCACATAAACCTTCGATAGGTTCGACTCTCAGAGACGCTAAAGAAGAGTTCCCTGACCGGGAATCGAACCCGGGCCGCGGCGGTGAGAGCGCCGAATCCTAACCACTAGACCACCAGGGACTGTTCTATAGTCAACAGAAGAGACAATTTGCCTGAAGACAACACAGAATGCTCTTAAGACGAATCCAGCTCATATTTTGTTTCCCTTTCTCTGAAAATATCAACATTTAACTTACAATGTGACTTTGACTTTGTGTGTGAGAAAGCCTCACTAGTATAGTCAGCCAATCAAAAGCCAGACAGAAGTGAGACAAAGGTGTGAATGTGTTCCTAATGACCAATCAATATCTCCCATTAAGGCCACGTTTACACGGAGACGAAACGGGTTGTATCCGCTACAGTTCTCTATCGTTTGACGGTTCGTTCACACGAGGCCGTAACGGAACCAGGGAAACAGAGCCCTCAAACGGTAACGGGTCCCAAGGTGGGTAGATCTCCGGACGAAACTCTCTGGGGGGCCTAACGTCTCCGTGTGTACGCCCTATACGATCATTTCCTGATAACGATGAAGCCATAGCCCCGCCTCTCCCCACCTCTGCTGCTACAGATGTTAGTGCAAAATCTACAGCTCCTCTACCACAGCCATCATCAACAAGTGGACATGGAGAACTACATGAACTACATGTTGCTAAATCCACCGCGGAGAATAAACAGAAGGGCAACCATGGCAACCATGCTCGGGGGGGTCTTCTTCGATGCTTCTGGTGTATTTTGTGGCGGAAGTACAGCGCCACTTACAGGCCCGGCATATGTACTACAGCGTCTCCAGCGGGTCGGGCGGTCTCGTGTGGACGGACACGTTTCTTGAGCCGATACCGTGCGGACGGGAAGACTTTTTTTATATCGAATTTGGTTCGTTCTCCGTTTTGTCTCCGTGTAAACGGAGCCTGAATGTCCAGGGAACAGTTTTGCCACTAACAATACCTGTAACCAACCAAGAAGCATCTTGTTATCCTGTAGGTGTATTAGCTTTCAGTACGTCATGAACAATAATTGAAAAGTATTTTAGTTTAAAAGTTTAGTTTTTTAGTTTTTTAACAGTCAACAGCTGTGATATTGGTTCAGATAAAACTAGGAAGTCATAAAGCTTTGACCAAAGGGTATGAAGGGTAAGGGTAGGTGTGAGTGAGTCCCCCAAAACAAACAAACTACCTTGCTCTATGTTTTGAAGAACAGTTTGTAGATTTAGATGCAAAGACAGTCAATGACAGTGCAAACATAATACAAATCGAAGAAGAAAAAGACTGCGAAAACTGGAGGTGAACAAAGATTTTTCAAGGCAGAAAAAGTCCCCAAAAAGGTCTCTAATGTTGGCTTAAAACACAGGTGAAAAGTGTTAAGATGAAATTATTAGAGGAAGACAAAAAACCCAAAGAAGCCCCGCCCCTTACCTGTGTTGCTAGGGCGATCTCTGGCTGCCACGCCACCCCTCAGGCATGGTGTGGGAGATATCACAGGAAGTAGAAACCTGCAGAGAAATAAAATCCTGGTTACACTGCGGCTTTGTCTCCACTTCCCACCTCTGTGGTTTCTCTTCTTCTGCAACATAAAAGAGACTTCACACACACATGCACGCACGCATGCACAAGACACAAACACACACACACACACACACACTCAAGCAGAAAAGAAGAGGAGGTCCATATGAAAGAATTCTCTCTTTTCTCGGGAGGACATATGTAATGTTTGGCTGGAGGACAAGAATGTGGAACGCTGTGTGTGTGTGTGTGTGTGTGTGTGTGGTGTGGGTGTGTGTGTGTGTGTGTGTGTGTGTGTGTGTGTGGTGTGTGTCCAGTGGAGGATAAAGGGCCTCCTACAAAGTCATTGATACAGTAACACAGATTGACCCAATTAGTGCAGGCGTACGTAAACGTTTGTTTCTCAGAGATGTGGGTCAGGCGGGGGAGGGGTGGGGGGTCGGGGGGGTCAGTAATGTGAGCCAGATGCAGAGCTGAGTCTGCAGGTTACAAGTTGAAATCAATGTTGGAAACACCTGCAAATACTCCGTGATGACTTGAAACCAAAAGGGAAGGTCAACAGGGTCCCTGGTGGTCTAGTGGTTAGGATTCGGCGTTCTCACCGCCGCGGCCCGGGTTCGATTCCCGGTCAGGGAACTGATGTTTTGGGGCGTCGGTAACTCTGTTGAACCTGATAGGTGTCGTCTATCTCAAGCCAACACTTATGAACAAAAGAAAACGCCAGAATAACAAGATGAGTCTGAAACACTCTTCAACTGTACTTGGTCCTGAGTACGGAGGACAGAACATGACATAAGTTACAAATAAATATATATAAGTTGAGAAACTAACATTACTCACATTATGTATCTTTAATGTATTTCTACATTTATTTTCACACAAACACAAATATATATATATTAATTTCTGTTCGTGTTTCACCACAAAGTTGTTTTGCTTGGTAACCTTGTATTCTGTGGATACGACAATATTTATAACAAATGTACCTTCAATTGCTCTGTGGTTGTGCACATGTCTTTAACACTTCTTTGAGTTGCTATAACATTTTATTTCACTTCCTCTGAAAAGACGGTAAAAATAGACAAACAATGATGGTTCGATGTTGGTCGTTAGGAACCTTTTCACACCAACTTCACACTTTATCTGGCTGCTGATTGGTCGAGTCCCACAGAGACATATTGTTGATATTCTAGACTACTGCCAACTCCCTCCTGGCTGGTCTACCTGCATGTGCCATCCGACCTCTGCAGCTCATCCAGAATGCAGCGGCTCGTCTGGTCTTCAACCTTCCTAAATTCTCCCACACCACTCCGCTCCTCCGCTCCCTTCACTGGCTTCCGGTAACTGCTAGAATCCACTTCAAGACACTGGTACTTGCGTACAATGCTGCGAATGGATCTGGCCCTTCCTACATCCAGGACATGGTTAAACTGTACACCCCAGCGCGTGCACTACGCTCTGCATCAGCCAAACGACTCGCTGCACCCTCGCTGCGAGGGGGACCCAAGTTCCCATCAGCAAAAACACGTGGTTTGCTGTCCTGGCTCCAAGATGGTGGAATGAGCTCCCCATTGACATCAGGACGGCAGATAGCTTGCACATCTTCCGGCGCAGACTGAAAACTCATCTCTTTCGACTCCACCTCGAGCGATAGAACTATTAACAAAGCACTTTTATACCAATAAAGGACTGGCTTACCTAAAGCCAGTAGAGTAGCACTTGAAATGTTTGGCTCTATGAAACCTGATGTACTTATATGATTCTGTTTTCTTCAAGTTTGTATTTTGTTGGTCGAACCGCACTTATTGTAAAGTCGCTTTGGATAAAAGCGTCAGCTAAATGCAATGTAATGTGATATTCTCAAGGCAGAGCATCTAAAACCTGTCCAAAAAGGTCAGTCGGCCAGCTCAAAACCAAGAAGGTGACCAAGAAAACAAGATAGCTGTGCCAAAGTCAAGAACTCAAACCCATAGTCCACAAACTAATGTGTGATTTCACGGTGATTCAGTTGACCTATATACAGTATGTGGTCTACCCACAATCCCACAATCGGGTCGTAATTTCTACTGTGACAGAGGTTTTGTGGGTTATACGTACAACACAGGACCAACAGAACCGTCTCAAACCAGCAACACTGAAAGGTTTTGAAAGGATTCATTATGACAGAAAATTATCAAACTACACTGCAGACAATATGGAGATGTTGGTTCCTTTCCTTTGGTCAAAATGCTAGAACTACATGAGGTGCACTGAGGGGGGAGAAAGACAAGTAGAGTGTGTAAGATATTGCTTTGTAAAAGTCAAGTGAGTCTGAATAACAAAACCGAGTGAACTTCAGTTAATCAAAGTTTATTAGATCAGAGAAACAAAGTCAATCTGATTCAGCGACCCTGGGGGAACATGCAGGAAGAATCAGCTGTGGTTAACCAACGCTGAGGTTATACTGAGGCTAGACACACACACACCACACACACATACACACACACACACACACACACACACACACACACACACACACACACACATACATAGGTCTATAACATCCATCACTACTTAAAGACTCTGCGCCAAGAGAATAGAACACGCTGTAGTTTCCTCAAGAGAGGAAAGGTAAGTGTTTGCTTTGGGTAGTCTGCTGTATGTTTGTGTGTGTGTGTGTGTGTGTGTGTGTGTGTGTGTGTGTGTGTGTGTGTGTGTGGTGTGTGTGTTTATGTGTGTGTGTTTATGTGTGTGTGTTTTAGCCAACCTCGTCATCACCTAACAAGGTATTTCCAGGTGCATCCGCTTCAGACACACCTCATCACACACACACCCAAGTGATCGAGAATGGCAGGGGTCCAACATTCTCACTTACATCACAACAGCAAGGTCAATGAGTGTGTGTGTGTGTGTGTGTGTTTTTTTAAGCCCTATCTTGTCACCAAGGCAACCCAAAGACTCTTGGACAGACGTAAGCTACATGAAGTTGACCAGAGTCGTCACTCTCTCCGCTGACTCGGCCTTTTGACCCGACAGTTTTTCTTCCATGACTCAATTTAAGCGTTTCTAGAGGGCCGTTGTGAAAAAGGGTCAAAAGCCAGAGATCACAGCCTCTTGTCAGCACAGTTGACCCACAACAACCCCAATGAGTTGGTCTTTAGGGGGTGTTAACAGAGTCAGTTCATTATCTGTTGCCGACAACTTGATCCCTGTTTTGAGCCTCTAGTATGTTGAGGTTACCACTACAAATACTGTGAGTTACCAGCTGCTGTTTGCGGCGTACCCAAAGGCTGTATGTATTAACAGACAACCTTTACTGGATTACTTTGTTACTGAAGAAAACTAAAAAACATCATAATTTTCAGGACAGTTCTGCATTTATGGAGAGGGTCTTTTATCCAGGATTGTTATACCAGATGGACAAACATATATAATGAAATGATTTCAACTGAAGTGTACATTTCACTGTTTCTATAAATACAGATTTTACTGAGATCTTTTGAAGCTCATTGTTGAATCTGGCTCTAAAGGACTTTTTAAAGTACCTCAACATTCTTGGTACCGTAAAACTTACAAACATGAGTCTACAATTACATTATTGGGATCATTTTAAACTGTGCTTTTTTCAGATGTAAACTATAATGGATGACAGTAGGCTTCTCATAGATACTGCACCCTCGACCATCACTTTTTTTAGACCAATGCACGATCCAATTTATCAAAGAATAACCCACTACCATTGGTTTTCTTGTTCAAGACCTCATTAGTCCCTGGTGGTCTAGTGGTTAGGATTCGGCGCTCTCACCGCCGCGGCCCGGGTTCGATTCCCGGTCAGGGAACTCACATTTTGGGGCATTAGTTCAGATACCCAGCATCTGAGGGGATCCTCTTCCAAAACACAACATGGCAATGACAAAAAAAACAAGATGTCTTCAGTAAAAACCTGAATGTCAGGGTTCAACCCTCTAATCCACACACCAATGTTTAACTTCACAGTGACTTGAAGTTAAATCTATAGTCTCACCCCACAATTATGAGACTTTGTGTTCAATTCCCAGCCACAGAGATCAGGGATAAGCAGGGAGAAGTTCCTTTAAGCTGTGAGTATTTTAGATGTTGTGCAGTGCTTCAGATTACTTTAGTTGGTGTCATGAAATAGGCCGAGCTCACTTAAAAGGACGTCATATTTTGGTGATGCAACATTTTTAAAACTTGCTTTAAGGCGCAAGGGAATCTAGGTAGGGCTTTAACATTTAGTTTCTAGAAATGTTAGTATGGAAAAGGGGGATCTTACCTCTAAATCAGTGGTTCCCAACCTGGGGGGCGCGCCCCCCGCCAGGCCTCAGATGATTTGAGGCCAAATATCATATTTAGACTTTTTTTTTTTTACATATAATTGTAAGGCAATACATGATTGTCGCTAAAAGCCTTGTCTCTACATTACAATAAAATATAAAAAATAATTGATTAATTAATTTGAATAAGAATTCAAGTTAGTATTAAAGGCATAAAAAGACAGAAATGAATAATTCTTTCTATAGAAATGTTTCTTCTGCCCGTAAAGTGTCCAAACCAGGCTTTTCTGGATAAGCGCATTTTTAAAACATAGTCATTGTCCATGCCGGTTTCAGTTGGATTATTTGTCAGTTGCTCCGATCAGATCGGTCTCCTACATTTTGTAGATTATTTACGACTTTTGAATCCACATAAACACATCGGCAAAATCCGGCTTACTTTGAGCACGTGTTTTAAACAGTTTCATCCCTTTGTGAATTGTTTCCACTTCCGCCGTCCTTTCATTTCTTCATTCAGCGGGAATCCAAATGAATTCATCCTGAGTCCAATAACCATCAAAGTCGCTCCAACAGTGCTCCTTGATTACGCTTTCATCCTCCTTTAACAACATACTTCACATTCATCCAGTTTGTGACAGTAGCTGTAGCATTTTTGAGACTTTGAAACTTTAATTACCGCTGTTGCGCCCCCCCCCCCCCCCCCTTGTGTGTGTGTGTGTGGGGGGGGGGGGCGCAACTTCCAACAGGAGTCATTTGGAGGGGCTCGTGGGAAAAAAGGAACCCCTGCTCTAAATGACTGACAAACTGCAGGTAAAACTAATAAATTGTGTCCGAGTCGAAACCCCGCCTGAAGTCAAGGAAATTCTAATTAATGAAGTTAATAGGAGCTTAACAGGAGCAGTGAGTGTAACTACGGACAGCAACAGGTAACGTCATGCTCCGTTATATATTATAAGCTAAAACACATGCAAAGGAAAAGAAAATAGAGATTGATGACAGTATTTAGAGACCAAATCTGAACAGTATTAGTCATACTTGTAGGTCTGAAGGCCGTGAATATCCAATCTTGTTTGTGTGTGTGTGTGTGTGTGTGTGTGTGTGTGTGTGTTGTGTGTGTGTGTGTGTGTGTGTGTGTTACACAGTCACGTGTGGGGACTCGCCTCCCTTATGGGGACAAATTGGAGGTCCCCATAAGGGGAATCATTCATTTTAGGGTGAAGACTTGGTTAGGGTTAGGATTAGGGTTAGGGTAAGGTTTAGGGTTAGGCATTTGTTGGTTAGGGTTAAGGTTAGGATAAGTCTCCAGGAAATGCATGTAAGTCAATGTAATGTCCCCTGAAGTGATGTATACATGGTATGTGTGTGTGTGTGTGTGTGTGTGTGTGTGTGTGTGTGTGTGTGTGTGTGTGTGTGTGTGTGTGTGTTTACATTATTTCCTGCCTGTATTGGGGTTCATGTTTATATGAGCTCACTGAAGGCAGAGGCCTCCTGGGTTTTTTTGCCCTCAGCATCGCCTCCCCGGCTGTTTACATCGAGCTTAAACAATCTAATATTCTGCTTTATGTAACGGACACAAAGGAATACTATATTCTGTATAGAAAGTCTAGAATGTGTGTCGATTTCTGTGAAAGTACAACTTTATTTGTGTGTCTCTTAAGGAGTTGGTCACTAAGTGAGGTAGCAGTGAGAAGTAGGAGATTATTTCTGAATATGCAAAAAATAAACTTCCATTAGGTTCTGTTTGTGTGGACATCGCATTGGACTTCTAGATATACCCAGGAGAAGGTATTCAAAGGCTGTGGGTTCGAGTCCCACCAGAGTCGACATTTAAAGGTTTATAAATTTGTTCATAATCAAGATACATGAACCAACCAAAATGTCAATGGATTATGTGATTATGTAGTTTGCAACCCTGTGAACATTCAAAAGTAGACTCTGCTGGGAATTGAACCTCCATTCAAGTCCCACAAAAATATAGGTTCATAAAATTGATGAAGTAGTTTTTCTGTCAGAAGCATGTAACACAAATTCTAGAGAATCTGCAACAAAAACCGTCATGTGTGAGAGCAATGATGTGGCTCTGTGGCGCAATGGACAGCGCATTGGACTTCTAGATATGCCCAGGAGAAGGTATTCAAAGGCTGTGGGTTCGAGTCCCACCAGAGTCGACTTTTAACTATGGCATAAAAAAACTAACTCAATGAAAAAGACTTATAGTAAAACTCTCAAGCAGACATTCAATGGTTGTGAGTTTGACTCCCACCAGTTTCAACAATCATTGATGATATACGGATCATTATACTGTAGGATCTTCGCAGACGTGTTTTAATGCGCGGTACATCGTTTTTGGGTTGAATTGTTATTTTTTCTCATATTTATTGTCTAAACTCTCATTGTATCATGTTGGTTGTTGTTGTTGTTGTTGTTGTTGTTGTTGTTGTTGCACGTTGACAAAAACAGCATTTTTTTAAATTAACCCACTTTGTGTAACATGAGATCTTTATTAAATATTATTTGTGTATGTGTGTGACATGTTCACCTCATTACACACATGTAGGCCAGTACATTGTGTGTGGTCTGACTGTGTGTGCGTGTGTGTGTGTGTGTGTGTGTGTGTGTGTGTGTGTGTGTGTGTGTGTGTGTGTGTGTGTGTGCGTGTGTGTGTGTCTTTGTATACACATTAAACACTGAATTTCTCTTCCTCTTTCATGCACACACACACATCAACACACAATAGCTTCACTCTGTTGTCCTGCTGTTTCTATTGTGCTCATGGCATCTGTCTCTCACACACACACACACACACACACACACACACACACACACACACACACACACACACACACACACACACACAGTGATGTTATTGTGACTGACGGTTGGTCAGCGCTGACCAAACACTATGATTTGTGAGCTATAAAGAAGCAGGAAATGGTTAGACTGAAACAAAAACATACACACAATGTGAGGCTCTGTGGCGCAATGGACAGCGCATTGGACTTCTAGTTGATCTCTCAAGAAGTGATTCAAAGGTTGTGGGTTCGAGTCCCACCAGAGTTGGCCTTCAGAGGTTCTCTTGCTTGAACTGAAATGTTCAACTCAGTTCACTTCATGAATGCCTTCTAAACTGTATAACCCAAAGGTTGTGGGTTCCCACTAGAGTTATCCTTTTCTAAAATGGTTTGTTTGGAAAAGGGGATTCATACCTCTAAATAACTGACATACTGCAGATAATGCTAAACATGTTTGTCCTATATACAGTAGAAGTTAGTCGAAGAAGTTAAATACAGTACAACAATACTAAAACAGAAAGTACAACATGTTACAGTGGGAGGAGCCAGATTTGAGGCTCTGTGGCGCAATGGCCAGCGCATTGGACTTCTAGATATGCCCAGGAGAAGGTATTCAAAGGTTGTGGGTTCAAGTCCCACATAAGTCAGTCTTCATAGAAGGTCTTGCAAAAACTGAAGGATGACATTTTCTACTAAGTTCACTAGAGTTGACCTTTTTTAGGCAGGGCTATATCTACTAACATTCAGTATCTGGAACGCTTTGTATCGAAAAGGGGGTTTATTCCTCTAAATAACTGCAGCTAAAACAACAAATATAGAAGTTAGTTCAGTATAGTACAATGATACTAAAAAACTAAAAATAATGGCAGGGAGATGGCCCAAATGTGAGGCTCTGTGGCGCAATGGACAGCGCATTGGACTTCTAGATATGCCCAGGAGAAGGTATTCAAAGGTTGTGGGTTCGAGTCCCACCAGAGTCGACCTTTCGATACCATTCAGAAATACAAATGTGTGGGTTCAAGTCCCACATAAGTCAGTCTTCAGAGGTTCTCTTGCTTGAACTGAAATGTTCAACTAAGTTCACTTAATGAATGACTTCTAAACTGTATAACCCAAAGGTTGTGGGTTCCCACTAGAGTTATACTTTCTAAAATGGTTTGTTTGAAAAAGGTTTAAACCTCTAAATAACTGACATACTGCAGATAAGGCAACATTGTTCTCAGTCTAAGAAGTTAAATACAGTACAACAATACTAAAACTAGAAACTAAAAAATGTCACAGTGGGAGTATCCAAAATGAGGCTCTGTGTCGCAATGGACAGCGCATTGGACTTCTAGATATGCCCAGGAGAAGGTATTCAAAGGCTGTGGGTTCGAGTCCCACCTGAGTCGAGCTTTAGATACTCTGTAGAAGAACAACTTGTTTGTGGGTTCAAGTCCTGCAAACTGTAGGTTCAACTAGAAGTGCACCTAATGAATGCAGGCCTACGGCGAGGCTCCGTCTTATAATGTTGACCAAAGTGAAAAATAATGTGTGTATTCGTGCCAAAATATCATATATGTACACGTATGATTCCTCCTTTTTCCAAAATACAACTGCAGCATTGGGTCTGACTACCTCCAAAGTCTTCTACATTTTGAATTCATCGTACTTCTCAAGAAGTGATTGTAACGTCAATCACTCGTGCAGCTATTTACTGACGTATACATTTATACCAAAGGGAGATTGGTCTGTGGAGAAAAACATCAAGACTTCAACTGAAATACTATGAAAGTAATCCTAAGGTTGTGGGTTCTCATCCCTCTGGGGTCTGATATTATTGCATGAGAACTGTGGATTGTGCAATCTGTTTAAAAAAGACAGACAAATCAAATGAAACAATTGTTTGGCAGAGTCTATATAAGGATTTGTAGTTCCCAGTCCAGCTACATGTAACAGAAGAATGAAGTGAAAATAGTCTTGTGAAGGATCCTTGAGGGAAACATTAAGTCTGAGACAGAAAGACTGTGAACTCTGACCTCCGGTTGTAAGCAACTACATTTGGACAGACCTCTTCTGTTTGAAGGGTGAGAACAGGCCAATAGGCTCTTTTACAGGACCTTAGTGAAATGACAATAAGACCAGGGGGAACTAAATATGAAGAGAACCCGTAGGATAACTGTATTTAAACATCAATCTGAAATGTGTCACAACAATACGACCTATGTTCTAATATTTGTCAAAGGGATTGCAAGACATCAACATATCTAACTTGTTATTCTTACAGGATACAGACAACATCAAACTGACTGGAAACCACCACGATTAAATGCTTTTTCTGAAGATGCATTGATTTGTTTTGGTTTTCTAAGATCTTTCTGGAGACGTTTCATCACCCTTTCTGCAGCTGTGAGCGGCATTTACATTTTCTTTGTTCATTGCTTTGCAGAACAATGGTGTCCATCGACCACCTGAACAATGGTCCGTATTCAGCCAGCTCTCTGACTCATTTCATTATACTTCATTGTGTCATTCTTTCCAATGTAAACGTGCTGCTGAGGTCGGTGGTGTTAGAAATTAAAATCAATGTTTTATGGCATAATGTACCTTAAACATACCGTCAGTTGAAATGCTATTTTATTCTGGAAAAACCGGTAGTTCTCAATACCAAGCTTTTATTCTGAAAATCCTTCATGACGACATCCGGGACTACCGCCCATTAGTATCATTAAAGTGGCTATTGACGCCGTTAACATGTATTACATATAAAGTTATGAAAGAGATAAGGAGGAGAAAAGGCATGTGGAAGTAAGCAATGAATGTAAAATGTCGAAATCCTCTGTTTAACGCGATATCGGAGACAGGAAAACGAGGGGGAAGTCCCTTACGTCACTACAGCTCCCAGAGAGGAGGAGCGAACAGCGAGGAAGCGGGAAGGACGAATGCTTGGAAGCTCTCTTCTGCACGGCCAGCACCTGGGAGAGGAAGCTGCTGTCTTTCTCTCCTGACTGAACAATATCCTGCTTGTAAACATACCAGCGCCTTTATTTTTAATTAAAGTACCAATTTGAAACCATCTCAGAGACTCCATTTAGTCTCCTTTTAAAGCTTCTCTTCTGGACGCGAGAATAACCAACACTGTTAACAGTGGGCAGCATGGAAATAACCTTTAGAGTAACAAAACTATTATTTTCCTTATTGGTTCATCTGCCAATCAGTTCCTAGATTCATTGATTAGGTGTTGGGTCTTAGAAATGTCAGAAAATACAGAAAAATGTCACTCCCATATTCCCAGACGTCTTGTTTTTCAATCCAGAACCCAAAGATATGTACTTTAATGTAATAATAAACAGCAAAAAGCAACACATCTCAATATTTGAGAGGCTTAAAAACAGCATGTTCTGACTTATGCAATTAGTCAATTATCAAAATAGATGTGAATGATTTATCCATCGATCGGTTAATAGATTGTTCGCCTAATTGCTGAAGGCCTAAATGTGGGGTATAATGCTAAACGCCTCTAAAAGACACAATAAAGACAAACTTAAAGAAAGTCACTAGACCTGAAACATTAAACATTATGGCTCCAAACTACTTTTTTAAATGTCGTTTTTCGACAAAACATTGACCAATAACAGGCCAATATTTTAATGTCATTTGGGGAAGTTTGAACAACAAGCAGGAATTGTATCAGACAACACAAAGTGTAGAAGAGGCTCATGGGAATATATTTAGTTCTGCAGGAATTTGGCGATACCTAAAGTTTGACAGACATCCTAAAGCAGCTAAAAATAAGAAATATTTCCGAACACAAAAGACATTTGTGATAATACTCAGATGCACGTCATCAGAGTGAGGGGCTACATCAAACCGCAGCCCTGAACTATTGCCCTGTGGGGTATTGTGGGAAGCAGAGTCCTCTCAGTGGACTCTGAACCATCAACCTGAGACTCTTTAAATCTGTCGTCAGCTGAAGACACTTACGCTAAGTGTGTGTGTGTGTATTTGGAAATTCCCTGTACATATTTAAGTGTGTGTGTCTCAAATTAGTGGAAAGAAACAAATGACAGAGTTTTTATGGGAAGACTGGAATGATAAAGCGAGACAGAGCGGGCAATGATTCACAGTGGGAATGCACGGAGAGACAGCAGGAAGTGTCAAACACACACACACACACACACACACACACACACACACACACACACACACACACACACACACACACCAATGTGACGACAACCGCAAGCACCTGGTGTAAACCATGAACACAATGAACAAATCAGAGCATTGTTTCTACAGATCTTGACATTGAAGATGTTTGATGAGTCTCAAATTATTTATAATAAGCTACTCTGGTGGGACTCGAACCCACAACTTTGAATCACTTCTCCTGTGGTTTACTAGAAGTCCTATGCGCTGTCCATTGCGCCACAGAGCCGTTTCCCAGAAAATTAGACAATCATTTTCACAGAAAGCTGATTATTTAAGTTCAACCGGTTTAAAACAACTAGATATGTTTAGTGCTGAAGATCATTAATGACAATATGTTCCCCTACGTTGGAGGTACTCGAACCCAATGCTCCATATATTCAACTATATCACTTTTCTGTTTCCAACTGAACTTGAACTTGAGTTGGTAGAGTTTCTAGTCTTGATGACCTGTTTGATGAGTCTCAAATGATCATATCCTTTATTTAACCAGATAAAAGACTCATTGAGATTGACCTGGCCAAGAGGGGCAGCATGTACGAAGTTACAACAGATAAAACACAGACACGACAGGCAGACAAATACAGCTGTAAAACACAAATGAAACGGCACATTAGCCAGTCAATATGCGAAGTAAAACAAACTTTTCAAAATCATTCAAAACTGGCAACATTTAAAAGGATATGCGAGCACTCACATCTACCAATGGTGTCGTGTCCTCTGTCCTTTAGGATGGACCTGAATTCCCCCATAGTGATTCCATCTGAGAGTTTCAGCTCCTTCTGTTCCAAGCTGTGGGGACAGCATGTTGTGTTCTCACTGTAGGGACCAGCACCTGAATCACATCTTGGGAGCGCAGGCCATACAGACTTTCTCTTTGACACATATATGTGCAAATGTAGGAGGGAACCAACCCAAGCAGATTTATAAATGAAACCCAACCAATGGGAAAGATGGCCAATTAGCAGCATCTATATTTCTGTAGATGATGTATAACATTCGACTCTGGTGGGACTCGAACCCACAGCCTTTGAATACCTTCTCCTGGGCATATCTAGAAGTCCAATGCGCTGTCCATTGCGCCACAGAGCCACATTATTAGTCAGTAATGTAACTTTTGTGTTGGCAGATTTGATCTCTAGAAATGTTGTTTTTGCTTCTGACAGAAAAACTACCAGATTTATGAACCTATATTTTTGTGGGCTAATGGACTTGAATGGAGTTTCAATGTTAGTTTAATAACAATCCCTCATGACTTTCTCTTGAGATCAAACTTGGCGTGACCCTTGCATCACTTTTCCTGCGCTATCCATGTCCACAGGTTATATATGGCATTAAGTATACACACTTAACATGCCAACACATATTTAACGAGTCGTCTCTTTGCTTAAGTACTTTGGATTCCTTCACCAACAAGGCTTATTTATCAGCAAGATTATGGAAGAACCTTTACAACAATCATGATTACATGTGATGGAGGGATGTAAGATTAACCCATTATGTTAAATAATTATATTAGTTCAAAAACATATGAAGCAAACATGTAGAGAATGCTGTTTCTTTAAAATAAGGCCCTACAACGTTGGTCACCAGGTTCAAACATTGACTCTGATGAGACACGAAGCCACAACCTTCGCACCACCTCTTAAGAGTTCAACCAGGAGTCAGAAGCTCTATCCATTACACCACAAAACCACACACACGCCTTTCTGAGTATTTGTTCTCTTTCCTGAGTAAAAACAGCGTTCGATGGCGGTGGAGACCACTTGAGGAAATATAACTAAACAAATGTCTCTCTTGCTTTGATACAGCTATTTTATTTGAAATGCATCTGTGTGTGTGTGTGTGTGTGTGTGTGTGTGTGTGTGTGTGTGTGTGTGTGTGTGTGTGTGTGTGTGTGTGTGTGTGTGTGGCCTAGCATTACTATACTTGTGGGGACCTACATCTGTTTAGACAGTCTCGTGTGGGGACTCGCCTCCCTTATGGGGACAAATTGGAGGTCCTCATGAGGGGAATCATTCATTTTAGGGTGAAGACTTGGTTAGGGTTTAGGGTTAGGGTTAGGCAAGTGTTGGTTATGGTTAAGGTTAGGATAAATCTCCAGGAAGTGCATGTAAGTCAATGTAATGTCCCCTGAAGTGATGTATACATGTGTGTGTGTGTGTGTGTGTGTGTGTGTGTGTGTGTGTGTGTGTGTGTTTGTGTGTGTATGCGTGTGTAATGAACATGTATATTTACTGTATGTGTCCTTGAATGTATGTGTGTGTGTTGTTTATGTTTACTGCGTTGCTCTGAGGTTGGAAACACTGCGGTATACATCTGTCACCACACACACACACACACACACACACACACACACACACACACACACACACACACACACACACACACACACACACACACACACACACACACACACACTGCTGCACGTCACAGTAGAGCCTCTGTCCAACCTCAAATGATGCTAAATTGTTGGACTAATTATTATAAATGACAAACACCGGTCGCTGAGGAAACGATTCTTCCACATCCCATAATTATCCGGCATGGCCTCGATATGAAAACTGCCTCAAAATACTTCAGATATTTGGGGTGCGTTTGATTTCTGTTTGTCTGTGAATCAATGGCTCCTTGTGTTTTTTAAAAGCTGCTCAGTCTCTCAGAGAAAAACATAATAAAAACCTAGAACATATAAAACACATTCATGTACTTCTATAAAGAGTACTGGGCTGTTACATATGAAACACATTCATGTACTTCTATAAAGAGTACTGGGCTGTTACATATGAAACACATTCATGTACTTCTATAAAGAGTACTGGGCTGTTACATATGAAACACATTCATGGGAACTCAGTCACAGAAAATACAGAGAGCAGAAAGGATTCCTTTAATCACACTTCTTATCTTACAGTTTTAATGTCCACTGCAAGTTTAACTTTAGTGGAAGTTAAACCAACAACCTTCACATTTGACTAAAGCACCAATCAGTTGTCCTCACCTATGGTCCTGAAGGATGGGTCATGACCGAAAGAACGAGATCGCGGATACAAGCGGCCGAGATGGGTTTTCTCCGCAGGGTGGCTGGTATCTCCCTTAGGGATAAGGTGAGAAGTTCGGTCATCAGGGAGGGACTCGGAGTTGAGCCGCTCCTCCTTCGCGTCGAAAGGAGCCAGTTGAGGTGGTTCGGGCACCTAGTTAGGATGCCACCTGGGCGCCTCCCTAGGGAGGTGTTCCAGGCACGTCCAGCTGGGAAGAGACCAAGGGGTAGACCTAGGACCAGGTGGAGGGATTATATCTCTTCGCTGGCCTGGGAGCGCCTTGGGACCCCCCAGTCAGAGCTGGTTGATGAGGGGAAAGGAACGTTTAGGGCTCTCTGCTGGAACTGCTACCCCCGAGACCTGACCACGGATAAGCGGGAGAAGATGGATGGATGGATGGACCAATCAGTTGTTCCCTTCTTCAAGATTGATCATGTAATCCTAACTTGAAAGTTCATATGATTCCCTAATCAGGCATGATGGGACTCGAACCGACAACATAGGAATGACTTAATTATTTTAGTAGAAAGGGATCAATCCAATCTGTAATGGCACAAAGTTAACTGGTGAAGGTGAAGGTGAATCTAAATCTGGTGGGACTCGAACCTGTAACCTTCAAATCACTTCACTCCAATTTGAATTCATTGTTTTAGCGAGAAAGGATTACAACTGTATCTAAAGCTTGACTCTTAAACCTGTCATCTTAGAGTTGAGATGGTCATTACTGCCTTTTAACAACTATAGAGGAAACTGAACCAACAACCTTCACACCCTAAACCAAAACGACATCTCACTTGTTAGACGCTTTTATCTAAAGCTACTTTTAAAACATGAGCAATTTTGGGGTGAAGTGTCTTAATCCTATACCTTGGAATGAATCTAAGGAATAGACTTTGGTGGGACTCGATCCTATAACCTCCAAGACACTTCTCCTGAGTTTGACCGCAAGTGAATGAATGATTTAGCAAGAACAGATTAATCTAAACTCTACAAGTAACACGGTGTGTATAGAGAGCTCGACTCTGGTGGGACTCGAACCCACAACCTTTGAATTACTGCGTTGACGTGTTACTAGAAGTCCAACGCGCTGTCCATTGCGCCACAGAGCCAAAATCAATGACCAATAATATAAGGCACAGGGATCATCTGTTATGTTCAGCGCTGCCTTTAAGTTGAAAGAACACCCTTTACATGTTTCTTGAATCTTCCTTTATTTTGCTTCTAAATATTTCCAAGGTTCAATCGATCATCCTAAACATGGACGCTTCTTTGATGAGCTGAGTCAAACTCCAACCCACAACCTTTGAATTACTCCTCTTAGCAGTGTTTCTCAAACTGTTTCATACCAAGGACCACTTAACCAATAAAAAAATCACTCGCGGACCACCTAACTCCACAAATATCCAAAATAGCATCGTTTTTCTAGAACAGATTATAAATCGCCTGAAAATGGTACAAACAAGTGGCGGCAAGTGTGATGAAGGTGTTGTGCTGGGCTAT